>NC_044054.1:5718614-5721114 GCF_902167405.1 Gadus morhua
CATTTCCTGGTCTGTAATGCCAGATTCAAGTCTATTAGCATAGAATCTTGCAGAAACATAAAAAGCTAAAATGTCCGGGAAATATTCCATTGACATTTTTGGTGTCCTGAAGAAAGGACTTAATTTTGTCAGATAAATACATTTTCGTTCGCTGACTACAACTTAGCTTTTCCATGTTCAAGGTATCACTGTCATCTGAGAGACATTCCTCTCCACTGTCACTGTCTGTCTGTGCAGTTTGTTTTTTCCCAGTCTGCCTGTCTTTCCCCAACCTGCTTGCCTTTGTTTTGGCCTTCCCTCTGTGTTTTGTTGCAGTCTTGGGCCTTGCTTCTGCTGCTTCCTCCTCCAACATCATCTCCTCCTCTTCTACCTGTTCCGCCCATGAGCTGCACTTTTCTCGCTCCTGCATCTCACTGGCTTCACCTGCCTCACCTTCTACTGTTTACCCAGATTCAGCGGGTTTACCCTGTGCCTCATTAATCTCACTCACCTCGGTCATATTTTCCTCCCCACCACTTCCTCCTATTGTCTCTATAATTTCCTCACCCATCCCATTTTCTTCCACCTTTTTGTATTTTTCACTTAGTTTTTTCCCCACTGACCTCACTCTCACTCACTTCAACCTCAGCTGGTTTACCCTGTGCCTTGCTGATCTCGCTCACCTCTTTTACATTCTTCTCCCCACCACTTCTTCTTATTGTCTCTATATTTTCCTCACCAATCCCTTTCTCTCCGTCCTCAGTGTCAGACACGGTAACCCTGCACACCGTTGTGCGCGGTTCGCCCCCCCGAAAACCGCACTCGGCCCCGCGACTGCACGCTCCTCCGTTGGGGTAACTACGGCCGTGGAACCGAGCTCCGCAGTGATCCTGTCCCGCCCCGCCACAACCGGCGGAGCGGCGGGGGTCTCCGATGCCCCCCCGCCTCGGGCCAGGCGGAGCCCGGCTCCCCGCGCTCTGGAAAGGTCCTCACAGTGTGTCCCACCACACCACAACCAAAACATTTCATCACCGACGAAGATGAAGAATTCACGCAATCATAATCATCTACTTTAATATGAAATCGGAGGTTGAGCTCCGCATCTCGATTGTTAAGTATCATATATATGTGTTTCCGGTGAGACACTACGTGTTTCATCAAAGGAGACTTAAACCCAGACAGGATCTTTTTCATCGGTGAGACAACTTTTCCATGTCTGGATAGGTCTCTACTCAGAAACTAGTCAGTATAAACAGGAGGGACATTGGATAAAGTAATTATTGTAGCTGGCTGCATCAGCGGCAATACCTGCACAAACATTCCATTCACCGTGAGACCCATCTCAACGACGCCGTGCTCCACGCTACACAGGAAACCGGCACCAACTTTGATGCCATGTTTCCTCGTGAGCTGAGCGAACTTGCCATTTACCATGGCTTCCTCCCAAGACGCCGACCGGTGATTATGCCAGCAGACACAACCCCTGCACACAAAACCTCTAAACCCCTAGAAAAACAAGTGTCAATAAAATAACTATAACCAGTGTACTCCCATTAGATTATAATTCATTACAAACAAAAATAAATCAAGATTGAAACGCACACGCTCCTGACTCACTCACCCAACTCACTCCCAGAATGCAGAGAGAGAGAGAGAGAGAGAGAGAGAGAGAGAGAGAGAGAGAGAGAGAGAGAGAGAGAGAGAGAGAGAGAGAGAGAGAGAGAGAGAGACAGAGAGACAGACAGACAGACAGACAGACAGACAGACAGACAGACAGACAGGGACAAATTATGTAGTGATTCTGTCTCGCTGATCCATTATCTCATTCTCTGTGTTCTGTTCTCATAGCGATGATTTCTTCTTTGTTTTTGTAATTTATTTTTTTATCTTTACTTTTTTCAATTGCTTTGGCAAAACGCAATGTGGCAACCTTTCTTGTTTTTCAAGATGCATATGCAGCACTATATAATTGAATTGAATAGTGAGAGAAAGAGAGGAAAGAGAGACAAAGAGACAGAAAGACAGACGGTGACAGATATCTAAAGAGAGATTAAGACGGATAGATCAAGAGCGAGTAAGAGAGAGAGAGAGAGAGAGAGAGAGAGAGAGAGAGAGAGAGAGAGAGAGAGAGAGAGAGAGAGAGAGAGAGAGAGAGAGAGAGAGAGAGAGAAAGACAGACACAGAGAGAAAGAGAGAGAGACAGAGAGAGAGATCTCAATTCCGGACCAACCTCACAAAGTGACGTCTTCGTTGGCCCCTCTGACCCTCTGACAGATAATTAGCTATGCGTGCAACACCTGGGTTGTTCTGGCCCGGGTTTGGATTCAACTCTGCTCTTTTTGTGGAAGCACGCAAAGTGTTTCCACCTGCGGGACCCGACAGCTCACGATGGGAACTCCTTTATCTGGCTTAATTCAGAGTCTGTGTCTGCCTAAAGATTCTGTTGGTGAAGTATGATTTGAAGGGCCGTGGCAGAGGGGGAGGAAGAGGAAGAAAAAGGGACAAACACAAACAGAAAGAC
>NC_044054.1:5723614-5736114 GCF_902167405.1 Gadus morhua
ACACTATACTCATACACACACACTATTAAACTCCTTTTACATGTAAGTATGAGAGTGTATAGTCGTGTATGTGAGCAACACAGTCTCACTCCGAGAACGTCAAATACCGACTGTTGGCAAAGGCCCTTTAGCGTCGGTGACTGACGGGAAAGGTACCCTTTTTAGTCGGTCGGTGACGGTAAAGGTACCCTTCGGCGTCTTCTGCATACGGAATGGGGGGTGCCTCACTACGTCTCTAATAGACGCTGTGAGCATCTTTCCTATTGGATAGTTTTTAGGATATTCTTCTGTGAAAATGGCGGACATACTTTTCAATCCAGGGTGGAAAATATAACATTTGACACATGACATTTGTAAACATTTTTAGCGAGAAATGTGCATTTTACTTTCATAATCGTCGTTCGGCGAATGTGAAGGATGTTTGGTTTGATAGATATGACGAAGAATATTTCATCGGGCGATAATGGCCGGCGTACAGGCATCCCGGGCTCACGAAAATAGGTGACACTGTCACGTTATTTAATCTATTGAAACGTGATCAGGTAGACGTATTTTCTAAATGTTCGTGTCAAAAAGCACAATTTTCAAACTCATGCATATCAATTGGAAGTATTTGTCGTGATTTGTCACTAAGCACGACTTCCATCTAAGGTTCTGTCCGGGAGCTTTCTCCCTATTGTCCCTTAAGGAGCTCCGTACAGAACATTTATTGTTAAAAATTGTCTGTGATAAGTTAACTAAGAATATGACAGCTTTTCCAGTCTCACCAATATGCGCACAGATCGCACGGTTTGACACTTTCAAAATGCGTGCAGTACATACGCCAAATGACCATTTCGTGTGCATACGATACGCAAAACCCAGCATTAACTACTGTGGAGGGCGGATACGTCCATTTCGCGTGCATATGATACGCAAAACCCAGCATTAACTGAATGGGAGATGCAATATTTTAGGACAGATTCACCATTTAACGTGTTTCTACCAT
Source organism: Gadus morhua (assembly GCF_902167405.1). NCBI lineage: Eukaryota > Metazoa > Chordata > Actinopteri > Gadiformes > Gadidae > Gadus > Gadus morhua. The sequence continues at coordinate 5,724,603 of NC_044054.1, forward strand.
TTAACAACATTTCTAGCGAGAAATGTAGGCCTACTTTTCCCTTGAATAATCCTCAGTCAGTGAATGTGTATGATCTTTATTAATCTTTATTATCTGAATGGGAAATGCAGCTCACGTGTTTCCTGCTTTTGTGTTATTAAACCGTTACTTAATGTAACTTTTAATGATATCATCTTGTTAGAAACACACTGAGAGCCAACCCAGTCGCCAAAAGCATACGTTTTCGTGAACTGGATTACGTCGCATTTCAACATAAAATAGTGTGTTATACACACACACACACACACACACACACACACACACACACACACACACACACACACACACACACACACACACACACACACGCACACACACACACACTGCATTTCGCTGCCAAATATATAAATACTAAGGCAGAATAAAGAATAAATTAATTCATTATCATTCAACTTCAACATGCGTTATTACAGTATAGTGGTGGAGGGATGACGTATGTCGGCCTACCCGGAAGTGAGCGTCGCCCTGGGTTCCCTTGACAAAAAGCCAACGGGTTTTTCCATTTGATTTTGGATTATTGCAGAAAAATTTAGCATCTTTGAAGCACCCTCCCTCAAAAACTGAAAATAAATAAAAATAACTGTGCTCCAAATAAAAAAGAAATGTAAACCAATGCATTCCGAATGGGAGTGTTTCTCCGATTTTTCCATGCTACACAGAACGAAATGTAAACCCATGCAAATAAAGACTTCATGGTCATAATCATTTAAATATCATTAATCTCCTGAGGGTGGTATTCTATTTTTTTCAACGGGGCTGAATCCAGTCACTTGACCGTCATGGTTGCTATGGTGGTTGCTATCCACCAGCCCCTCTAATCCTTACATGGCTCTAAAAACCACGCGGCAAAGGAGCTGCCGTAAATTGTGTTGTTTTTGTCGTAAACTAGGGTCCGATGGTTAAAAAATAGACGGATATTCCAAGGTATCCTTAAAAGGCAGCTTGGATGTTTTTATTTTCTGCAGTTTAGACTTCTTCTATAACCTATTTTTGAAAGCAAAACACCAAGCTCATTGATTTAACGAGGCAGGGTTATTTGAAACAATTTATGAAATAAATATTTATGAGAGGTCATTCCTTCTCCTGAGTTTTCTTCCTATTTATGTCTAGTGTACAACCCTACTGTCCACAAGCATCACCCCCCCCTCCCCATATGGATTTGGAGAATTGTTGCCACGTCCCAGTGGTGGAGGTATCATATATATGAAAGAGGGCATTCAATTATACTACAATGATCAATTAGGAGGCCGAAGCCCTAAAGGAAGTGATGCAATAGGTGACTGGGTCGACGACATTTACGTAAGCTTTACTTTGAGGTCTCTTATATATCAAACGGGGTCTCAAAGGACGCATACGCTTCAACCTGTGGCTCCAGCCCTACAGGAAATGACTCAGCAAGTGCTCCATCTCGTTGCACCTGCACCCAGCGGCTCGCTTGCAAGATTTTGGCCTGAAGTTATTCCCAGACCTACACCGTAGCCATCCAACCTGCATATCTGAGAATCAGGCCTCTCTTTTATAATGACAAAATGTATGAGAGAAATACACATTAACTTTTGACTCATAAGCGGCGTGGTGCCGGCTCCTTTTGACCTTTTGACCCCAGACTTCTGGGGGAATAGCTGAATCAATACATTAGTCAATCAAAAGCATGTAAATATCTTCCCGGTGGCGGAAGAGGGAGAACAAGGTGTCCTTCAACATCTACGCTTCCAGGCGATTGCAACGGTGCCACACATGAGCATATTCGAACATGTTTAATGGTAGTAATTAGCTGTCGAAATTGGAGGCCTTAATCAATAATGAGCAGCTATTGATTTGCTTCCCGATAGAAATTTGTGACAAATGACATGTTATTTAGCCTCTACACGTTGAGTTGAGTCCAATGACACCAAGCATGACACTCTAGAAAATGGTAACATGTATTTTACATGGTACACCTAGGTCTAGGACATGATCTCGGTGTAGCAAGAGGGCGAGCTTGATCTCATTGGACTCAGCTTAACGTGTAGATGCTAAATAACATGTAATTTGTCAAAAATCTCCATCGGGAAGCAAATCTATAGCTGGTCATTATTGATAAAGGCCTCCAAAATTGACAGCCAATTACTACCCCGAAACATATTCAAATATGAACATGTGTGGCACTGTTGCAATCGCCTCGAAACGTAGATGTCAAAGGACACCTTGTTTGCCCCGTTACGTAACCGGGAAGATATTTTCATACTTCTGATGAATTGATTCATATTTTAAGGTTCTTGGAGTGAGACTTTAAGCGGCTGCAGCAGAAGTGTTGAGACAAAAGATGATATCAAGACATTTATAGAATATTCACATTCACATTATGATTCTTCGTCATAACATCCGACCAAACATCCTTTACAGTCACCAAGCGAGGATTATGAAAGTCCAGGCCCCCCCTTCCGGCACTCGGGGTCCGACTGGGCCAAGTTTAGGGCAGGAAGGGCCCCCCATTCCGGCCCTCGGGGTCCGACTGAGCCAAGTTTCGGTGCGGGGGTCCCAGTTAGGCCTTAGAATAAGGTATTCAAATTTCAGGGCGGTAGGACCTTCCTATCTCAAAAACTGTCGGTCTTGCAGGTAACACTTCTGAGGGGCTTTGTCCTTTAGGCCGAAGCCCTAAAGGAAGTGATGCAATAGGTGACTGGGTCGACAACATTTAAGTATGCTTTACTTTGAGGTCTCTTATATATATCAAAGGGGGTCTCAAAGGATGCATACGCTTCTACCTGTGGCTCCAGCCCTACAGGAAATGACTCAGCAAGTGCTCCATCTCGTTGCACCTGCACCCAGCGGCTCGCTTGCAAGATTTTGGCCTGAAGTTCTTCCCAGACCTACACCCTAGCCATCCAACACGCATATCTTAGAATCAGGCTTCTCTTTAATAATGACAAAAAGCTATTGAGAAATACAAATTCACTTTTTGTTATCTCATAAGCGGCGTGGTGCCGGCTCCTTTTGACCTTTTGACCCCAGACTTCAAAAACGTGGCCACAGGCCAGCTGTGACTACACACCTTAAGCCACAAATGTACACCTCCATCCCACAAAAATGGGGACTAGAAACTAACCTCTGTCTTGTGTACATTTACTGTACTGTGGGAGGTCACGCCCCTTTTACGGTCTTTTCGAGATAGCTAGGGATGCTAAAATGTTTACACACATTTCCCGGGGCCCCGAGAACGACATACCCGAGATTTGAAGTTCTAGCCCTTAGAGAAAAAAAGTTTTCCCAAATGGACTGTCATTTGGACAAAGCCCCTATCTCAAAAAAAAGCCCCAGTTTTTGAGATAGGAAGGTCCTACCGCCCTGAAATTTGAATACCTTATTCTAAGGCCTAACTGGGACCCCCGCACCGAATCTTGGCCTGGTCGGACCCAGAGGGCCGGAATGGGGGGCCCTTCCTGCCCTAAACTTGGCCCAGTCGGACCCCGAGTGCCGGAAGGGGGGGCCTGGACTTTCATAATCCTCGCTTGGTGACTGTAAAGGATGTTTGGTCGGATGTTATGACGAAGAATCATAATGTGAATGGGAATATTCTATAAATGTCTTGATATCATCTTTCTTCTCAACACTTCTGCTGCAGCCGCTTAAAGTCTCACTCCGAGAACCTTAAAATATGAATCAATTCATTAGAAGTATGAAAATATCTTCCCGGTTACGTAACGGGGCAAACAAGGTGTCCTTTGACATCTACGTTTCGAGGCGATTGCAAGAGTGCCACACATGATCATATTTGAATATGTTTTGGGGTAGTAATTAGCTGTCGATTTTGGAGGCCTTTATCAATAATGACCAGCTATAGATTTGCTTCCCGATGGAGATTTTTGACAAATTACATGTTATTTAGCATCTACACGTTAAGCTGAGTCCAATGAGATCAAGCTCGCCCTCTTGCTACACCGAGATCATGTCCTAGACCTAGGTGTACCATGTAAAATACATGTTACCATTTTCTAGAGTGTCATGCTTGGTGTCATTGGACTCAACTCAACGTGTAGAGAATAAATAACATGTCATTTGTCCCAAATTTCTATCGGGAAGCAAATCAATAGCTGCTCATTATTGATTAAGGCCTCCAATTTCGACAGCTAATTACTACCATTAAACATGTTCGAATATGCTCATGTGTGGCACCGTTGCAATCGCCTGGAAGCGTAGATGTTGAAGGACACCTTGTTCTCCCTCTTACACTCCGGGAAGATATTTACATGCTTTTGATTGACTAATGAATTGATTCAGCTATTCCCCCAGAAGTCTGGGGTCAAAAGGTCAAAAGGAGCCGGCACCACGCCGCTTATGAGTCAAAAGTTAATGTGTATTTCTCTCATACATTTTGTCATTATAAAAGAGAGGACCTGATTCTCAGATATGCAGGTTGGATGGCTACGGTGTAGGTCTGGGAATAACTTCAGGCCAAAATCTTGCAAGCGAGCCGCTGGGTGCAGGTGCAACGAGATGGAGCACTTGCTGAGTCATTTCCTGTAGGGCTGGAGCCACAGGTTGAAGCGTATGCGTCCTTTGAGACCCCCTTTGATATATAAGAGACCTCAAAGTAAAGCTTACTTAAATGTCGTCGACCCAGTCACCTATTGCATCACTTCCTTTAGGGCTTCGGCCTCCTAATTGATCATTGTAGTATAATTGAATGCCCTCTTTCATATATATGATACCTCCACCACTGGGACGTGGCAACAATTCTCCAAATCCATATGGGGAGGGGGGGGTGATGCTTGTGGACAGTAGGGTTGTACACTAGACATAAATAGGAAGAAAACTCAGGAGAAGGAATGACCTCTCATAAATATTTATTTCATAAATTGTTTCAAATAACCCTGCCTCGTTAAATCAATGAGCTTGGTGTTTTGCTTTCAAAAATAGGTTATAGAAGAAGTCTAAACTGCAGAAAATAAAAACATCCAAGCTGCCTTTTAAGGATACCTTGGAATATCCGTCTATTTTTTAACCATCGGACCCTAGTTTACGACAAAAACAACACAATTTACGGCAGCTCATTTGCCGCGTGGTTTTTAGAGCCATGTAAGGATTAGAGGGGCTGGTGGATAGCAACCACCATAGCAACCATGACGGTCAAGTGACTGGATTCAGCCCCGTTGAAAAAAATAGAATACCACCCTCAGGAGATTAATGATATTTAAATGATTATGACCATGAAGTCTTTATTTGCATGGGTTTACATTTCGTTCTGTGTAGCATGGAAAAATCTGAGAAACACTCCCATTCGGAATGCATTGGTTTACATTTCTTTCTTTGGAGCACAGTTATTTTTATTTATTTTCAGTTTTTGAGGGAGGGTGCTTCAAAGATGCTAATTTTTCTGCAATAATCCAAAATCAAATGGAAAAACCCGTTGGCTTTTTGTCAAGGGAACCCAGGGCGACGCTCACTTCCGGGTAGGCCGACATACGTCATCCCTCCACCACTATACTGTAATAACGCATGTTGAAGTTGAATGATAATGAATTAATTTATTCTTTATTCTGCCTTAGTATTTATATATTTGGCAGCGAAATGCAGTGTGTGTGTGTGTGTGTGTGTGTGTGTGTGTGTGTGTGTGTGTGTGTGTGTGTGTGTGTGTGTGTGTGTGTGTGTGTGTGTGTGTGTATAACACGCTATTTTATGTTGAAATGCGACGTAATCCAGTGTTCATGAAAACGTATGCTTTTGGCGACTGGGTTGGCTCTCAGTGTGTTTCTAACAAGATGATATCATTAAAAGTTACATTAAGTAACGGTTTAATAACACAAAAGCAGGAAACACGTGAGCTGCATTTCCCATTCAGATAATAAAGATTAATAAAGATCATACACATTCACTGACTGAGGATTATTCAAGGGAAAAGTAGGCCTACATTTCTCGCTAGAAATGTCATTAGAAACACGTTAAATGGTGAATCTGTCCTAAAATATTGCATCTCCCATTCAGTTAATGCTGGGTTTTGCGTATCATATGCACGCGAAATGGACGTATCCGCCCTCCACAGTAGTTAATGCTGGGTTTTGCGTATCGTATGCACACGAAATGGTCATTTGGCGTATGTACTGCATGCATTTTGAAAGTGTCAAACCGTGCGATCTGTGCGCATATTGGTGAGACTGGAAAAGCTGTCATATTCTTAGTTAACTTATCACAGACAATTTTTAACATTAAATGTTCTGTACGGAGCTCCTTAAGGGACAATAGGGAGAAAGCTCCCGGACAGAACTAAGTCGTGCTTAGTGACAAATCACGACAAATACTTCCAATTGATATGCATGAGTTTGAAAATTGTGCTTTTTGACACGAACATTTAGAAAATACGTGTACCTGATCACGTTTCAATAGATTAAATAACGTGACAGTGTCACCTATTTTCGTGAGCCCGGGATGCCTGTACGCCGGCCATTATCGCCCGATGAAATATTCTTCGTCATATCTATCAAACCAAACATCCTTCACATTCGCCGAACGACGATTATGAAAGTAAAATGCACATTTCTCGCTAACAATGTTTACATAAACACTTTTAATGGTTTAACTATGCTAAAATATCATATTTTCCACCCAGGATTGAAAAGTATGTCCGCCATTTTCACAGAAGAATATCCTAAAAACTATCCAATAGGAAAGATGCTCACAGCGTCTATTAGAGACGTAGTGAGGCACCCCCCATTCCGTATGCAGAAGACGCCGAAGGGTACCTTTACCGTCACCGACCGACTAAAAAGGGTACCTTTCCCGTCAGTCACCGACGCTAAAGGGCCTTTGCCAACAGTCGGTATTTGACGTTCTCGGAGTGAGACTGTGTTGATGTGAGAGAGTATAGTAGTGTATGTGAGAGAGTATAGTAGTATGTGTAAGAGAGTATAGTAGTGTATGTAAGAGAGTATAGTAGTGTATGTAAGAGAGTATAGTAGTGTATGTGAGAGTATAGTAGTGTATGTAAGAGAGTATAGTAGTATGTGTAAGAGAGTATAGTAGTGTATGTAAGGGAGTATAGTAGTGTATGTAAGAGAGTATAGTAGTGTATGTAAGAGAGTATAGTAGTGTATGTAAGAGAGTGTAGTAGTGTATGTAAGAGAGTATAGTAGTATTTGTAAGAGAGTATAGTAGTGTATGTAAGAGAGTATAGTAGTATGTGTAAGAGAGTATAGTAGTGTATGTAAGAGAGTATAGTAGTATGTGTAAGAGAGTTTGAATGAAACGGAAGTGAGTTTGAATGAAACGGAAGTGAGTTTGAATGAAACGGAAGGGTTTCCTCATTATTACCATTTACCTCCACAAACAAAAAGTGACTGTGGAAAATAAAGTAAATAAGAAGCAATACCACTGACATCTATTTGCCACGGTTGTTTCTGCTGCTTGATTTAATTGTTCCTTTTTAACCGTACGTCCACACCAGGAGCGACCAGACGCTTTGGTCGCTCACAAAGTTTCGCTGCGAATATTTCTGTTCGCTTTGGTCGCTCATGACATACAATTCAATTATGCAGACGCATTTTAAGGAGCCGTATGCTTTTAGTACAGACAGCCATATCAAAGAGTGAACTCCCATACACTTTGGCCATATTGCCGGGACGGTTTAGCTTGTTGGATAAAGTGCTTCGACAACAAGTAGGACAGTGATTCCCCCCAATATAAAAAAACTCCTAAAATGTAGGCTATTACAACCGAGAACAAAAACCCCTGCGTGCTGTAGTAGGCTAGTTAAAATATGTTTCACTGATCTGCATCTGCAAATCATGATCTGCACTCATTCGTCAGACTCAAAACAAATAGACATTGGCGCACATGGCTAATTTGCATACGTGCACGGGACTGGTTGGCTCCGCAAGGCAAATAACGGAACATATCTATCTATCTAGGCCTATCTGTCTATCTATCTATCTATCAACGCGTGTCTAGTTTTAATGTGATGTATTGTGTGTGTGTCCAGTCAGACTTGTTCTGTGTGGTCTTGTAGGCTACTGTCCTGTGTGGGCCGAACCACCTAAATGGATTCCCGACGATTTGTGTAGTTTGGTATTAATAAAGACTTGACTAGGCTATCTATCTATCTAGACTATTTAATTAACAATTATTCACCTCAGGCTCCGTGAATAGTGGGGAATAGAGGGATAAACGACAAGAGATATATCCCTTGCATTTATCCCTCGTCTTGTCGATTAGTTTGTTTATGTGACGATTTCAAAAACTTTTTGGGTTTTGTTTAAAGCATGCTACACGCGATTAGTTGGTTAGATTGGTGGCATGTAGAGCAAATGAAAATGATTCCCGCTTAAATACGAACGTTCTAGATGTATAAATACTCCCGCTTATCATCACTTGGTACCAAACCACTATGGCGTTTCGATCTCTGAACTGAAAAAGGGTTGGGTCGTACAACACCGGGTGCCCAGTTACAGCCGCGATCAATACCAAGTATGATTAATACTGAAGCGTGTCATAGTCATTTGCATAAAGTTAAAAAGTTTTCAACTTTTTTTTGACGCTCTGGTCGCTCAACTTTGGCCGTTGGTAGCGTTGGTCGCTTTGGTCGCTCTTGCCCATAGAAAGTGAATGACTTCTGGCAATTTGGTCGCTCAACTCGCTTCTGGTGTGGACGTAGGCCTACTGTACGTCTTGAGTTGGTGGTGCTAGCTTTACTTTCAAAGCAGCAAGCCCACTAGATAATATAGGCGGCGGGCGCAGAGCCACATAGGGACCAATGTGGGCCAGTGCCACTATGATTGACAGGTGGCCCACCCCATCAGGAACCGAGGAATCAAACTCACTTCCGTTTCATTCAAACTCACGTCCGTTTCATTCAAACTCACTTCCGTTTCATTCAAACTCACTTCCGTTTCATTCAAACTCACTTCCGTTTCATTCAAACTCACTTCCGTTTCATTCAAACTATTAAACTCCTTTTACATGTAAGTATGAGAGTGTATAGTCGTGTATGTGAGAGAGTATAGTAGTGTATGTGAGAGAGAATAGTAGTGTATGTGAGAGAGAATAGTAGTGTATGTGAGGGAGTATATAAGTGTATGTGAGAGAGTATAATAGTGTATGTGAGAGAGTATAATAGTGTATGTGAGAGAGTATAATAGTGTGTGTAAGACCAAGTATGAATTCTGTCCCAGGCGGCCCCTCATACAGAGACATACAGCTATAGTTGATGCTGCAACATTGTTGACAGTACACCAATGTTACCTATTTTGGTAAATTACAGTACAGTAATTGCACTGATACAGTAAGTAAAATGAAAAACACTACAGTGAGAAAAGGTTTAGACTGTCGTTCGGGGGATGTAATGATGAAATCAGTGCAAGTACAAGTACAAAAAGGTAACAAAGCAAATATATTTATTTTTACTGTAATACAGTAAAATGTTCAGCTGAACTGACTGCATGAAAAGCTTTTCGTAGGCCAACAAAAAATAAAAATAACAATATAAATGAGGTGAAACAGATCTACCTGCAAATCAGTCAGCGCATTTACATGACGGTCAAGAAAATCAAATTATTGAGTTAGTCCAACTATGATTGGATTATTAAGATGTATGTATACACCTCAGTCACACTATAATCGAATCGAATCGAGTTACTCATAGTCTAATTTAGACACCTAGATTATTTGATCGTTAGTCAAATTAAGCCTGCATGAATCGGGTCGGTTGCATGGAATCAGATTTTGAGTTCTGCGCATACTCAAGATTTCTCCCGGGGGCCGTGATCCGGAAGTATAAGGAGATGACAGTCATGTTGTTGTCACCGTCGGAAAACGGGAGACGGCAATTTATTAAAAAAGGTGGCGAAGAAGATGGAGCAAGCCGGTGTCGTGCCAATATAGTTACCCCCTATAAGAAGTGTAACATCATCAAGATGCATTCAGTACACGTTACGCTTCTGTTACGAGAACAGCGTATGTGTGTGAGCGAGAATGGCAGTGTGTGTGCATGAGTGACTTCAGCGCGTGAGTGGACGAGCGAGCAGTAGCGTGTGTCAGTTTAGTGAATGAACGAGTCCGCTTGTGTCTGTGCAGATGACGTGTACTGTTAAGTTATTGGAACTACGAATAAAGTACCCAGCCTGTCAATAATCAGTGGCCGCTTCATTCCTACCTATAAGCAGACCCACTGCCGGTCAAAGTGAAGGGTGTTACCCCCGAGAGAGCATCGGCCCTGGAGGGAACGTCTCTCCTGTGCTCCTTGACTACGGTCTTGGAGCTGACAGCAGGAAAGGTGCAACACTACGATTTAACCCAAGGCTGAATTAAAAGTACATGTCTTTCTAAATGTTGGTCATCAACGAGGTTTCTTCTGAATAATGGACTTATTGTGAGTCACTTTGGGTAAAAGCGTCTGCTAAGCGCCCTGAATGCCAACGTAAATGTAACGTCCATTGCCTTCCGTGGATTACAGTCTCCATACCGGATCAACTTCCAGCATGGAGTAATAGATAAGCCAGTATCAAGTCAAGCACTATGTGCCTGTTTTCAAGGAAAAAGTGTTGTGTAGCGGCAGTTTTTCAGCGGCCGCTTCTGAGAGTGGTTAAATCCGGACAACGCGCGTCTAAACGCATAGATCAATTTATTTGTTCCCTTCTTACTTCAAAATACAAACAAAGATGTCTCGCATTCACCCGGTTGAAAAATAGTTTGCCACTTCCGCTCCACTTGGTCATAGGTAACCCATCCCTATAATTGTCAGTCAGAGCGTCAGACGTCATGCTCAATAGGCCAGACAGAAGAGAGAGAGAGAGAGAGAGAGAGAGAGAGAGAGAGAGAGAGAGAGAGAGAGAGAGAGAGAGAGAGAGAGAGAGAGAGAGAGAGAGAGAGAGAGAGAGAGAGAGAGAGAGAGAGAGAGAGAGAGAGAGAGAGAGAGAGAGAGAGAGAGAGAGAGAGAGAGTTGTGTCTTATCTATCTGTCTGTCTGTGTGGGAGTTAGTCTGTCTGTCTGTCTGTCTGTTTGGGGATTAGTTCGACCTGTCTGTCTGTCTGTCTGTCTGTCTGTCTGTCTGTCTGTCTGGGTGTTAGTCTGACCTGTCTGACTGTGTGTCTGTTTGACTTTCTGTCTGTCTTTCTGTCTGTCTGGGGGCTACTCTGAACTCTCTGTCTTTCTGTCTGTCTGTCTATTTCTCTGTCTGTCCATCTGTCTGTCAGTCTGTGGGTGCTTCAACCTGTCTGTCTGTCTGTTTGTCTGTCTACATACCTGTCTGGGGGTAACTCTGTCTGTCTATCTATTTGCGTTTTGGTCTGTCCGTCTGTCTGGGGGCTACTCTGTCTTTCTGTCTGACCCCCCCTCATTTCCAACCAGATGATAGAAACATAAATGTGTGTGGTAAGATTTCATTAGTGTGTGCGTGTGTGAGTGTGTGAGTGTGTGTGTGTGTGTGTGTGTAACAACTTATCACCAAGACAGGTTTGACATCAAAGCTCGTGGGGGAGGCCATGCTTAATGCCCCCCCCCCTCA
>NC_044054.1:5741114-5743614 GCF_902167405.1 Gadus morhua
CAGGTGGACACTGATGGAGGCGGAGAGATTCTGACCCGTCGCTATCAGTAACAAGGATTCATCCTGTTGTCACCATAGAAAGCAACAGGAAGTCACTGTTACTGGCCGTGAGGGTCAAGTGGTCACACATGCGCCACAACGCATGCTAACGCACACACAAACGCACCCATGAACACACATTCACACACACAGCCAAACTTACAGCAAAACACACAAACATACGAAAAACACACACTGAAACACACAAAAGACACACTGAAACACACACACACACACCGAAACACAACAAAACACAGACACACACCAAAACACACACTCACACACTGAAACACAAAAAAAACAGACACACTGAAACACAAACACACACACACACACACACACACACACACACACACACACACACACACACACACACACACACACACACACACACACACACACACACACGCACAGCTTTCATGCTAATTTTACATCCTGTTTTCGTTCAGTAAAATGAATGCAAATGACGACTAATAAAACTGAACTAAAGTTAATAAAACTGAAATAAAGTTGTGATGCTTAATGTGAATTGTAACAAAATCTTAATTAATAGCCATGATATAATTTTATAATAGATTATAATAGATTATCTCAAACAATTGCAAATATGAACGCACATGCAATACTTCACGGTTAGCGGGTGGCAGGCAGGCAGGTAGGACCCAATAGCAGACAGTTCAATAAAAGGATAATTTATTAACGCAAAAGGCAAGGAACACGGGTGACGCAGGTGACGCAGGTAACACCAGGAACACACAGGAACACACAGGAACACAACTCATCACAAACTAAAATGATCCGACAAGGAACAAAGGAAAGGGCTTAAATACCAAACACACACAGGGCACGCAACGAGTAACAGCTGAAACACATTAGGGGAGGGAGCAATAATCACATAGGAGGGAAACCTGACCGGACATGGGGAGAAACAAGACAGAGATACCAAAGTAAAACAGGAAACACACCAAAACAAGACAAGGAAACAGACAGACCATGACAATACTTCGGCAAAGGTGTGACAATACTTCGGCAAAAACACATTGTGTGTAATATTTAGGGGACATAAATATGCTAAATATATGATATAAAGAGTCTAAATATTACTATATTATTATAAAACAAGGAAATAGTATTATAAGATAGAGGGGTCATATACGGTTCAATTATCTACAAGGCCTTATGTGGAAAGCTACATGTAGCATGCCTTCACTGCATATCAAACTCACTCTCACCCACAAATTCGACTTATCATCCACTCACCAATAGCAACTTGAAAATAGCTTTTCAAGGTGACAAATAACACTACCAGAGCCCTGTACCACGAAGCTCGCTTAGAGGGTTAGTGAGGTATGTTGAGCTCCAAGCCTGGGTTAGTTGTACCACGAAAGTCGATCTCTTTTAGCGTCGCTGTATCACCATGGTGACTTATGCTCGCAACCAAACCTGGGCCCTGTACCACGAAGCTCGCTTAGAGGGTTAGCGAGGTAAGTTGAGCTCCAAGCCTGGGTTAGTTGTACCACGAAAGTCGATCTCTTTTAGCGTCGCTGTATCACCATGGTGACTTATGCTCGCAACCAAACCTGGTCGGGAGCAGTTTTTCGGCTTAGTCTAGCCGGAGATCGGCGTGCGCAGCTTCCTAGCCCCTCCTCTGACAATGGCGTCACCATTTGTGGGAGTTCCCGTGGACCCCGGCGCACTTCTCGTACAGGCGTCTCTCCGGAGACAAGGGTTTTACGGGACAGAACCGATCCCTTGGCATTGTCTGACGATATTCAGATTTCAGACTTTATTGTCATTGTGCAAACAACGAAATTGGGGTTCTTCATGAGAGATACAGATTCTCATCAGAGGGTGTTCGTTATTTTATCGTCCTTTTGGACCTTATGTAGACAATGATTACTGTTGCGCATTGTGTCACAGTGACAGAGTGCTAGAGTGGAGGTAGCGCGTCAGTCTTGAATTTCTGCGCGGGGGTTCCGAATCCCAAGTGACGCGAATTTATGTGAAGCTTAAAAAGTCCTAATTCTCATGCATATGGAATACTTATTCACTAAAGCTTATGGAATTATATTTTTGTGCTTATTTCGAACTTGAACCCATATTTTCAAGGCCGTGCTGGCACCACATCTATGGGGGTAAAATGCATGATGATAGACCGGCGAATTTGAACCCCGGTCGCTGGCGTTCGGGTCTTATCCTTATCCACTACGCTACAGCCGCTACCTCTCAGCGGTCGAAAACATGCAATACATTTCTTAAATAGGGTGTATTTAAAGTGAATTCCCTAAATGATAGAATAAGGCAGGATGGACGTTGCTTATGCATTTTTAAATCATCATCATTCTATTTGGATTAATGGCGAACAATTCTGCATTTGGCATAGTTATTTTACAGACAATATGCAGAATCTTTTCACTTATACTCATAAAGACTGCTTGATCTATCGTAAAGGTGAGAAAAA
>NC_044054.1:5748614-5753614 GCF_902167405.1 Gadus morhua
GGTCAGCAACACTGGGGCCCCACAGGGGACTGTCCTCCCTCCCTTCCTCTTCGCCCTTTTCAACTCAGACTTTAACTATTGCACTGAGTCCTGCCACCTTCAGAAGTTTTCTGATGACTCAGCAATAGTTGGCTGCATTGAAAAGGGGGATGACCGTGAATACAGGACTGTTGTGGACAACTTTGTCACTTGGAGTGAGCTGAATCACCTGCAACTCAACGTGACAAAGACGAAGGAGCTCATTGTGGATCTGAGGAGGGAGAAAACAGCAGCTGTGACCCCTGTTTCCATACAGGGGGTCCCAGTGGACACTGTTGACGAATACAAGTACCTGGGGGTGTACTTTAATAACAAGTTGGACTGGACTAGAAACGCCGAGGCTGTCTACAAAAAAGGTCAAGCCGACTCTTTTGCCTCAGGAGGCTGAGGTCCTTTAACATCTGCCGGACGATGCTGAGGATGTTTTATGAGTCTGTTGTAGCCAGTGCAATCTTCTTCGCTGTCACATGCTGGGGCAGTGGGATGAGGGTCGCAGACATCAACAGACTTGAAAGACTGATTAGGAGGGCCGGTGATGTTGTGGGGGAGGAACTGGACACCCTGACGACCGTGGCAGAGAGGAGGATGCTTTCCAGGCTTCAGTCCATCTTGGACAATGTCTCACACCCTCTCTACGACACACTGGCCCTGCAGAGGAGCACCTTCAGCAGGAGATTCCTCTCACCCAGATGCACCACAGAGCGCCAGAGGAAATCTTTCCTGCCTGTGGCCATTAAACTTTACAACGCCTCCCTTAGAATGTCAGACACCGTCCCTCTCTGTAATCTCTGACCTCAAACAAGGACTATAATTCTTGCACCTTTTGCACAATACTGTACAATTATTTTTGTGCAGTGCTGTCTTTTATGTATGTATGTGTATGTATGTATATATATATATATATATATATATATATATATATATATATATATATATATATATATATATGTGTATGTATATATGTATGTATGTGTGTATATGTATATATATATGTATGTATATATGGTGTTGTATATATATTTATATTGTCCTTAAATTTGTTTTTCTTAGGTTGTATCTTTTATCTTTTGTGTATGTATGTGTATTTATGTTGTATGTATATGTATATATATATATATATATATGTATATGTGTGTGTGTATGTATATATATGGATATGGATATATATATGTTATATTTTTTATTATATTTTATTCTTAATATTTATTTATTTATTTATTTGTGTATGTATATCTGGAGTTCGTGACAAAAATAATTTCCCTCTGGGATTATTAAAGTATCTATCTATCTATCTATCTATCTATCTATCTATCTATCTATCTATCTATCTATCTATCTATCTATCTATCTATCTATCTATCTATCTTTATGAACATATTGTTACGTACTTAATTAAGTACAGCAACACTTTGCAAGAATGACCATCAATGCCCTTTTTGTTTTCTTTATTTGAACCACTTTTCATAGTGAATCCCCATCCAAAAACAAATGGTCCCTCCAAAATAAAAGAGTTCTTTTTTCACTGCAGCCTTGGACAGGGTGAGGAGAGAGACAGACAGCAGACAGGCGATGTAATGCACCTTACGTATAGACGTCAGACGAAGGGACGACAGACACAGAACTCTGTCTACCTCCCCTGTTCGGGGGATAGCTTACTTACCGGCTCCTTGGTCGATGCTGGTGGGACTTTTACTTTGGCGGCGTCGGCTCTTTTTTCAGAGTAAACAGTTTTTGTTGTTGTTTGTTTGTTGGTTTTTAAGTCAGGCACCCCTGTTGTTAAGGGCAACGCAGAAAGGGTAAAATAACACAGATGTATGCATTTATGAATGCATGAATGGTTTATTTTTTGCTCTCTCACGCTCTCTCTCTCTCTCTCTCTCTCTCACTCTCTCTCTCTCTCACTCTCTCTCTCTCTCTTGCTCTCTCTCTCTCCCTCTCTCTCTCCCATCTTTTGGGCTTTCCCACATTTGTCGGTTGTCATGGCGATTGAATGGTTGATGGAGTTATTGACTGAGAACTGATTGATTGACTGAGTGATTGATTTTTGATTGACTGGGCACACATGCCTTGCGCACACACACACACACACACACACACACACACACACACACACACACACACACACACACACACACACACACACACACACACACACACACACACACACACACAAATAGCTCTACACAAACACTCCTAAACACGCCATCGGGGGAGAAGGGCGATCTGCTGATCAAAGACTCCCTCCCCTTCCCCCCCCCGATGGTCAAGCTTTGAAGAGGAAAACATTTGACGGTTCCTCCTTCCCCCCCCCCTCCCTCCTCCCTCCACCTCTCCTCCCCCTCCTGCCCCCCTCCTCCCTCCTCCCCCGATGGGCGATCGAGGCCTCTCCCTCTCTGTCTCTTAAAGATTTTCACTCGTGTTTCGCTCCGAGAGAAACCGATATTGTACGGGTAGAAGAAGAGGAACGTGCTCCCACCTGCTCTCTCCCCCCTCCTCCCCTATGCTGACGGTACCTCCCCACTTTCTCCCCCTCTCCTACCCCCCGCAGAGATCTTTCTCTTAAACACCCCCCTCCCGGGGGAGAGAGAGGGAGAGAGGGGGAGGGAGAGAGAGAGAGAGAGAGAGAGAGAGAGAGAGAGAGAGAGAGAGAGAGAGAGAGAGAGGGGGAGGGAAAGGTCGAGAGAGAGGGAAAGAGGGAGGCTTTTGGTATTTTGGGGTTCTCGACCAAACTAAACGTTGATGTTGTACATCCTCTCGAACCCCAAACTTAAGTCTGAAATCTCTGATCGCAGATTTTTTTTTTTTTATACATGGTTGTTCTCTATGCCGGCGTCCAGCAAGAGAGAGAAAGAGGGATTTATGGAGAGAGAGAGAGAGAGAGAGAGAGAGTGAGAGAGAGCGAGAGGGAGATTGAGGGGAGCGAGAGTGAGAGTTAGCGAGAGAGAGTGGGGGGGAGGTAGCGAGAGATGGGGAGAGTGAGGGAGAGACAGGAAGGGAAGCTTTCGTTTTTTTGGGGGTCTCAACCAACATTTGTGTCCTCTTGAACCCCGAACTAAAGTCCGAAATCTCTGATTTTATTTTGTACAGGTTGTCGTTCTCTGTGCCGGCGTCCAGCAGGAGATGTTTGGTTCACGGGTCACGCAAGATATGCATCATTATGCACTTGATAACACAGAGTGAGAGAGAGAGAGAGCGAGAGGGAGAGAGAGAGAAAGAGGGGGGGAGCAATAGAGAGAGAGAGAGAGAGACGGAGTGAAAGTGAAAGAAGAAGAGAGAGGTGGAGGAGGGGACCCATTGTGGAATAAACAGGGTGACGGGAGAAATACCTTGGGGAGGAGACAGAGAGTGAGCAAAAGAGAGAGAGAGAGAGAGAGAGAGAGAGAGAGAGAGAGAGAGAGAGAGAGAGAGGGAGCGAGGGACACCGACAGAGAGAAAGAGAGGAGGGACGGGGGAAGAATAAGGAGAATTAAGGAGTGTGAAGAAGATTGAATAGGAGAGAGAGGGGGAGACGGGGGAGACAGGGCGAGATGGGGGGGAGAAAGAGAGGGGACCGTCGGTCGCCCTTGTTGTTCTGATCTAATTAGAGCTTACTGTAAGCAGCTGCCGGGGTGGTCTACTGGAAGTCCTATTTCAATACTTTTCATCTTTCAATTAGGACACAAAGTCTGGACGTCTCGGCAAGAAGCATCCCTCTATCTCTTTCTCTCTCTCTCCCTCTCTCTCTCTCTCTCTCTCTCTCTCTCTCTCTCTCTCTCTCTTTCTCTCTCTCGTTCTACGTCTGTCTTGATGTCTCTCGGCCTCCAGTCTGAATGTGAATGTCTATGCAGTGACATTAAAGGCGGAAGGGGTGCGTGTTTGTGTGTGTCTCAGTTTGTGTGTGTGAATCTGTGTGTGTGAATCTGTGTGGCTTTGTGCGGTTATGGCTATGGGGGTGCATTGTTATTTGAAATCCCGCTTTCGGAAACAAGGTCATGCAGGCACACACACACATGCACACGCACAAACACACAAAAACACACACACGCGCTCACAATTGCTATAATGGGAATAGGACCAAATTGTTTTAAATTAGATATGCATACATGTATATATATATATATATATATATATATATATATATATATATATATATATATATATATATATATATATATATATATATAAAAACGAATACAGAGAAAAAGCCAATAGGCAAATAAGAAAGCACGATATAGCATTGTGAGTCTGTGATTTCAATATAAAAGCCTCCTCACAAAAACTCAAATCCCCTGATCCAACCACCCTCTAACCCCACCACAGTGGTCGAAACAGACCCATCCCTACGGCTGTGTGTATCGACATCCGAATTCCGACGTTCGCAACGACACAGCGGCCATTTTGCTATTTTGACGTAACCCAAAACCCTTCCGATCAAATTCCTCTTGAGCGTAGCCATTGCGGCTACGCTAATGCAACCGGAGACTCCTCATCCATCTCTCCCCATCGCAGGTGAAACCGGGCCGTGCCATTGGCCAGTCGTTTGGGGGGAGGAGAGGGGGGAGGGAGGGAGGGAGCGGGAGCTGCTACAACGATACTTCCTGACTATCGTGTTTCCGAAGGGTGAAACCCGTCTATTATTAGTGTATGATCAGAAGCGAGGCCGGATCTATGATTCCTCCCCCCTCTCCCCCACTCTCTCACCCGTTCTCTCCCTCAACATTATGATGAATCACTTGGATGGACATTGTCAGCAGATCTTATGGAAGAAACCTCGACTGAAATGTTGTCCTGTATGATAGGCTAACGCTGTGCTAATTTGAACTTTACAGATGTTTTTGTATCTTTTTGTATGCTTTTGTATGTTTTGTACGTTTCTGTATGGGTCTGTGTGTTTTTGTTGGTTTTGGTAGGTTTTAGCAGTATGTTTTTGTGTGCTTTTGTAAGCTTTTGTACGCTTTAACGGAAATAAACGGAAATCAAAG
>NC_044054.1:5771114-5778614 GCF_902167405.1 Gadus morhua
AGCAGCTTTTTAAGCAGCTCAGTCTTCTCTGCAAGTCTGTCCATCACAGAGTCAGAGTCCAAGGCCCTGACAATGGCTTTCTCTGCTGCTTGTTTTACAGATTCAAAATCTCTTCTCAAGCGTTTCAGCATATCCTGTGTCGATGCCACCATTATGTGAGCAGAGAGGATGTCCAATCCTGCCGTCTGAAGGTATTCAGACAATGGAGAGGTATGTTCAAATATGCGGAGGAATATTTGAGCCGTCAAGATCGTCTCATACTTGAGCAATGACTCTGCATATCCTCTGGCCATGACACGGACACATGGTTTCTTGCCTGTTTCTGTATAGCTGATAATGTCAACAGCACATCAACGTACAGACCATCTTCCGGCTTTCCAAAGGAGCCAAACACCTTCTTCAGGGCCTCATGCTTGGCCCCCCAGCGTGTCTCGCCAATAGGAGCAAGGCGTCTACGTCTTTTGATTCGGCCTGACTCTTCCAACACATTCATCCTTTGATATGACTATTTGATGAATACCGCAATGCCATTGAGGAGCGCAAACAGGGACCCATTCTCAATAACAATCTGGGTTGTGTTTGCAAGCACCAGATTTAGTACATGTGCGTAGCACCAAACATGCATCTGGTTTGGAGATTGTGCAGACAACAGTGAGGAAAATCTTTTGTATTGCCCTTGCATGTTTCATGCCCCATCAGTCGCATTTCCAATGCACATGGTATTGCTGAGGCCCATTTTGTCCAGAACTTCTGACGTCGACAAAGGCCTGTCCAGTCGATGAACTGCACTTCAGCACTGCAACAAGCCTCTGATGAGCAACATCAGTAACATACCTCATAATTATAGAGCATTGATCCTGATAGGTGATGTCCTGTGTTGTGTCCATTTGAACTGAAAACATTCCTGCTTTCTTGATATCACTGGAGATGTTTTCCTGAATCAGATGGTGAATTGCATCTATCACTGAGTTGACTGTGGTTTTGGAGAGTAAAGTTACAAGGGAGCCTCTGCCTCTTGTGCCACCAGACAAATGCAACTTTTTGCTGTTCTCAATGCAGCTGTCCAGGTGCTCTTTTAAACAGAAATCATACTTCCCCAGAAGCAGTATGAGTTCCAAGAAATTACCATGATCAACTGTGTGGTCTTCCAGGGTATGCTGCCACTGATGAACAGACTACTATCAGTTCTCTTACCGAATGCTCTGGACAGTACGTCAGCCACTTTCTACTGGTGCCGTGTCTGCTACAGAACACTTTCTGCACCACTGGATTGCTACTTTTTTGCTGAGGATGGTAATTCAAAAATTACGAGATTTTTCTGATCAGGTTTTGAAAATATCAGTTATTTTTTACTGGCACACTCAAGGCTCTCAATGCCTCTCAGGTGATCCTGTCTTTGTTCTAGTGACACACTCCTCCCTCTCTACAGCCTTTTCCCTCTCAGGTGGTGCAGTCTTTGGGCTGCCTGCATTAGTCTGGCTCTCTCCCTGAACTGACCAGCTGGACTTGCCCTGAACCTTTCTGGCCTGGACATAGGGAAAACATTTATCATTGGATGGGGAAATAACTCAAAACTAAAGAATAATGTACAAGATAAAAGATTAGTTCATATTGAACTAAACGTTCATGAGCGTAACAACACTAATGGCCTTGTCATGTTTTCATTATGACATTAGTGTTTTCCAATGCAAAAAAGTCAGATTTTTGTGACAATACTTAAAAATGCTCAAGACAGCACTATACACAGCCAATTGAAAACAACAGTAAAAGTAACACATTTACACAGAAATTAAAGTTACACACAAATTATACATACAAAATAGTTATCACCTCAGTAAACAATAAATGAATTGAAAGATTTCAATAAATTCAATGGCAAATAATGCAAATTAAATTATTTCCTATAGGTTTACTTGTATTTTGTGCTAACATTCAATGTATCTCATCTGTATTTACAATACAGCTTGATTCTGCATCTCTATTTACAGCTCATAAGTCCATATCAATGTTTACTGTTGCTATGGCAACAAGAGACTGCTGATGTTAACAGCTGTTAGCTAGCTTAGCTAAATCATCTGAACAATAATAACCCATAATATCACAATTCGGCATCTTTAAACAAAATTAACCACAACTACCAACAGTGACAGCCCTTCAACTCTGGGCTAATATGTTGTCACAAGTATGCAGTTAATTAGGTCACATCACATTCAATGTAAAAACGTTGTCTACTTTGTTTTGGACATGTCTCAAAATGTAGCCTAGCTAGCCCCAGGCTAACATTACTTAACATATATGCCTCCACTCGCTCGTCTCCCGGCGCAGCAGCACCTGCTGGGATGGTGACCCCGGCACCAAATAGGTCTGTCAATTTTGAACATTTAGCAGCTTCCACCTCCAGAGGCTTCAGGTTTTTAAGTCACAGATTTTCAGCGTCACCCGGGCGTTTCTTACGCTTATCCATTTTCAGCTCTGTCCCGCAACTCCGGCCCATGCCATGAGGTCCCGCCCACCCTGGTTTGTGTTGTGATTGACAGCACTGTCAGGGCTCTTTGAGCCTGTAAACCCATGATTGATTGACAATGGCAAACATAGACCAATAATATATGTCGATGCTGGCAACACACTGCTAGCCTTCTGTAGCCAATTGGCCGGCCCAATTGGAGGGAATTTGGAGAGAGAGAGAGAGAATGTGTGTGTGTGTGTGTGTGTGTGTGTGTGTGTGTGTGTGTGTGTGTGTGTGTGTGTGTGTGTGTGTGTGTGTGTGTGTGTGGATGTGTGTGTGTGCGCGCACGTGTGCGTATGTTTGTGTGGTGTGTCCAGACAGTGAGACTTGTCGTCTCTCTGTCCTTTAATAAATTCTGCCCAGTTGTGTTCTCATTCCTGTGATACACACATCAAATATATTGACCACCACACACACACACACACACACACACACACACACACACACACACACACACAGACACAGACACAGACACACACACACACACACACACACACACACACACACACACACACACACACACACCCACACACAGACACACACACACGCACACACACACACACACACACACACACACACACACACACACACACACACACACACACACACACACACACACACACACACTCTTCTCTTCTGTTGTCCATCGAGTCCGATGATGACGTCCATCTTTGTCTTTTACCGGTGGGTTCTCTGGTGGCTAAATAGCCCAATCCTGGATCCACAGGCTCTGTTGCAGGTGGGGCATGTATACATGGTATTGGTGTTGCTGGCAGTCATGGGTGTGGGTGTGTTTCTCCTGAGCCTTCTTTGATGTCTTCTGGCAGTCCTTTCTTCCTCCAATGTATTGGTCCCATCTAGGCACAGCTGCCGCCAGGTGTTGCGGTCAGCAGCCATGTTCTCCAGGTCTCCAGGTTTTATTTTGCACTTTTTAAGCGCCACTTTCATCTGGTCTTTAAAGCGTTTCTTTGGACCTCCAGCAGAGCGCTGACCTTGGTGTAGCTGGCCATATAACACTCTGCGGGGCAGACGGTTGTAGGGCATCCTAGTCACATGCCCCAGCCAACACAGTTGGTGCCGAGTGATTGTGGCCTCAATACTTTTGCAGCCTGTCCTCCCAAGGATCTCAGTGTGCGGCACTCGGTCACGCCAAGTGATTCCTAGGATGCGCTGCAGACAGCGGATGTTAAACTGTTCCAGGGACTTGATGTGGCGGCTGTAAGTAACCCAGGCTTCACAGCTGTAGAGGAGGGTGGTGATGCAGATTGCTTGGTAGACACTGATTTTTGTGTTTAAATTAAGGTTCTTGTTCTGAAAAACCCGGCGCCTGAGTCTCCCATAGGCAGCTGATGCTTGATTTAACCTGTTTTGGACCTCACTGTCAATGCTGTTGTCTCCAGATATAATGCTCCCCAGGTATCTGAAAGATGGAACAACTGACAGTTTTTCCCCTGCTAGAGTGAAGATGGGGGGTGTGGGTGGGATGTTGGTACTCCATTGGCAGATTACCTCTGTTTTGGCTGTATTGATGGTCAACCCCATCCTGCTGTATGCCCTAACTGCTGCATCTAGAACAGACTGGAGGCCTTGTGGAGAGTGAGATACAATAGCACAATCATCTGCATACTGCATCTCAAGTATCCTTACTTTATGCAGTTTTGTTTTCGCATGCAGCCTCCTGATGTTAAAGAGGTTACCATCTAGCCTATACTCTACTGTCACCCCACTGTTTTCTTCAATACCCTTGTGGAGAAGCTGGGTGACGCATAAGAGGAAGATGTTAAAAAGCATTGGTGCCAATACACACCCTTGTCTTACCCCTGTGCACACTGGGAAAGGGCTAGACTCTTGACCTCTTTATGGACACCCTAGCAGTCATTCCATCATGAAATTGACGGAGGATGTTGACGAACTTGATGGGGCAACCAATCCGCATTAGGACATCCCACAAGAAATCTCTCTTCACAGTGTCGAAGGCTTTGGAGAGGTCGACAAAAACCATAAACACGTCTTTATGTTGTTCCCTGCACTTTTCTTGGAGTTGCCGAGTTGTGAAGACCATGTCGACTGTGCTCCTGTTCTTTCTAAACCCGCACTGTGACTCGGGTAGCATTGACTCTGTGATGTTATTAATGAGCCTTCGAAGCATCACCTTGGCCAGGACTTTGCCTGCCACAGCAAGAAGTGATATGCCCCTATGGTTACCACAGATGGCCTTATCACCTTTGTTCTTAAATATGGTAACAATGCTGGCATCTCTCCAGTGTTGTGGTATGTTTTCATCAGCCCAAACCTTGGTGATGTACTGGTGTAATGTTCTTGTGCACAGGTACCCTCCCTGTTTAAGCAGTTCTGCAGGGATATTGTCAGAGCCAGGAGACTTGTTATTCTTCATGGTGCGGACAGCTGACAGAACTTCCAGGAAGGTTGGAGGTTGGCTGAGTTGGTCCATAGGGGGAGATTCAGGCAGTTCCTTCAAGATAGTGAAGTCTGCATCAGAATTCTGATTCAGCAGGGTGTTAAAATGCTCAGCCCACCTCCCTAGGATGCTATCCTGGTCTTTCAGGACTTTAAGCCCATCTGCTGATTTCAGGGGAGTGATGCAGTGACTCCTTGGGCCGTAGATAGACTTCACTGCGTTGTAGAAATTGTGCATATAATTTATATCGGCGAATGACTGAATTTCCTGTGCCTTCTCCGTCCACCACTCGTTCTGCATGGTCCGCAGAGTTTTCTTCACTTCCTGTCGAGCTCTCTGCCATCGCTGCCTGTGGTGCTGGATGAGGGGTTATTTAGGGTTTCCTGATGTGCTTTGTGCATGTTGCTTAGCAGGTTATGGATTGACTCAGAGTTGTTATTAAACCAGTCTTGATGGTTCTTGCAATCGTTTGGGCTGCTGCTTCATGAAGGGCTGCAGTAACAGCGGTCCACTGTTGTTCTGTGGCATTTTACCACTCAAGAGAAGTTCCAGCTCCCCTAGTTTCTCAGCCAGGGAGCGACGGAACTCGTTCCTAGTCATGGTGTCTTCCAGACGGGCACAGTCTAAGCGCCTCCTACTGGATCCACGTTTCCGCATCGGGGGACGCACTTTCATGAGGACCTTGCTCATTATCATGCGATGATCAGTCCAGCATTCTGCACCTCTCATGGCCCGGGTTAGAAGAACATCTCTGATGTTGCTACGCCTCACGATGATATAGTCAATCAGGTGCCAATGTTTGGAACGTGGGTGCATCCATGATGCTTTAAATTTGTTCTTTTGCTGGAAGATGGTATTAGTTATGGTCAGGTTGTGCTCAGAGCACTGGGTGAGTAGCCTCATACCATTTGAGTTGGCCTGACCAATCCCATGCCTGCCAAGTACTCCCTTCCATATACCACTGTCCTGCCCAACTCGAGCGTTGAAGTCCCCAAGCAAGAAGATCATATCGTTCTTTGGGACCCGGTGGAGAGCCTCATCCAGTGCTTGGTAAAAGGAGTCTTTAGACTCACTGTCGGATGTTAGGGTTGGAGCATACACGCTGAGTAGCGTGGCATAGCTGTTCTTCTCCAGGGGGATACGGAGGATCATCAGTCTCTCACTGATGCCCACAGGTGTTTCAGTGAGTTTTGGCAGTAGTGTGTTCTTAATGGCCAGTCCCACACCGTGCAGATGTTGTCCACCTTGGGGATAGCCTTTCCAATAGAAAGTGTAGCCCATGCCCTCTTCTGTTAGAGACCCCTCATCAAGGAGCCTGGTTTCACTCAGGGCAGCGATGTCGATATTATAGCGGCTCAGCTCGGTCGCAACCAGGGCTGTCCTTCTATGAGGTCGATCAGATTTGCCAAAGGAGTCCAGGAGGGTTCTTACATTCCATGATGCCAGTTTGAGGTTATATTTGTTTCTTCTGTTTCGACCGCAGAAGTGGAATGACCCGACAGGTGCGGTAGCCTGTCCAGGTGTAGGCTGAGTGAGCAATTTTTAGGCCACCTTTTCTAGGCCCTTACTCGCTTGAGGTGAGCAGTGCGGTCCCTAAATAGGGGCTGCTCAGTCGCACAGGGGTCTGCCGAGAACAGCTGTCACTCAACCCCAGCTGTTGGCGACCCATACCCTGTGCCGCTGACGTGCAGGGTTCTGACTAAGAGCTCCCGGTCTATTCAAACCTGCTCCCGTCATCAGACACCCCAACGCCGCCAGACTTCAACCAGATGTAGATCCAGGTAAAATTCACCGTTGGTCAAAGGTGGAAACCTGCGCAAAAGAGCATTTGAAAGTGCTGTAGGAGGTGCGCTATCTCCATATGGCACTATCTTCACCAAGATGGGGTGGGTATGATGGCATGGGTAAGCCCAGGACGACCAGCTCCCCATCCTAGCTGCAGGAGGCTGCCGGGACCTAGCTCATATTTAGGCCCGCCTATTGCGCACCGCCAGCGCATGATTTTCTGTTGGGGGATGCTCCCTTAGCCTTTGTCTTAAAAGACTAACCCACAAGGCAGTGGGGCTATTTGCCAATAGCTGGGGCAGTGGTTGACGGGCGTCAGGGCATATCCACTGCATGGTGGGCCTGCACACCACATCTCTGGGGCCCAGTTTAGCCTGGGACGGCAAGGTACCCATTTACCATGTGTGGCCACGAGGAGGCACTGCAGAAGTCTTGGTGGTGGAGAGGCTGTGTACTGGCGGAGGAGGCTTACGCACTCGGCTCCTCTTTTCACCCCTGAGGAGGCTAGCCAGCGGCGGTAGCTAAAAGCAGAAAGTTGCAAGCAGAAAGCAGCATACGCTAACTACAAGCACCTCTACACTACTGCACTAGGCGCTTCACACACACCCTGTGTGAGGCTCCATTGGCAGATGGAGACACACACTCACACACACTATCACACACACTCAGGAGGAGACAGTGATCCTTTGCATTCCATGACTTTGAACTGGCGACACAGAGGGGGAAAAGAGAGAGACGGACGGACGGACGGACGGACGGACGGACGGACGGACAGATTTCACTGTGATGC
>NC_044054.1:5783614-5801114 GCF_902167405.1 Gadus morhua
CGACGTCTCTGGTACTTCCATAATTAGTTTAAGTCATTATTATATTGCCAAACATGCTCGCTAGTGCACCTGTCATAGCTATGCTGCTGTGTCCTGTTCCCGCCTAACCATTGGTCTCGCTGACAGGGGCGTCGCTGTCAGTCAACCTTGGCTTTTCCACGGAAAAGGTCGGTTAATTTAGCACATTTGGCTGCGTCTTGCTCTAACATTTTTTTTCCTTTTCAACCTCAACTTCTGAGCGCCACCCAATTCCTTTTCCTCTCCACCACCTTTTTTCCTTTTTGACATTTTCGTATTTCTGTGTAACTTCAGTGAGATCAACGAGCGGTAAGTGACCCGGCCGTGTGTCAGGCTGAGCCAATCAGAAATGACAGACCGCAGAGCAGTCCAAGTTGGGAGGGGCCGTTCGGCCGCTCGCTTTGCCCCCATACACTGTGGGGGTGCTCCCCCCTCTAAATTGACAGTAATACATCGGCCCCGTTTCACCATCAGGCAAGAGCTCCGTTTCGCGCTGTAAGTAAATATCCGGCAGCAGGCCACCCCAAATCACGGCTTACTTAACTTTTTCATTTTTTTTTACATCTTTTACAACAAAAAAAAATACATAAATATATAATAATAAAAAATAAAAAAGAAAATATAAAAGAATTACGGCCGGCCGGCTCGGCCTGAAATCGTCCGGCCGTTCGGGAAATCTCCCGAACCTCCCGATGGCCAGTCCGCCCCTGCCCTTATCTCATGTGGTTGAAGAGCGGGTGAAGGGGAGACTGATGGTAGTTAAGGCAAAACATGAGCGTTTTAGTATTGTATTTATTAATGTATACGCTCCAAATTCTGGCCCTGACAGACTTCCGTTTTTAAATGAACTTAGTTTGGTTTTAAGCAAGTGTGTGCCAGAAGATTATTTGTTTTTGGGAGGGGATTTTAACTGCACAGCTGATGCTAACGACAGGAATCATACAGAACCTCATGCACCCTCTTGGAAGGCAATTCTAACACTCATGGAAAAACACAGTATGAGTGACGTATGGAGGAAAATCCACCACAAAGTAAAACAATATACTTGGGTCCACAGCAGGGAACTGGACAGCTTGGACAGGTTTTATTCTTTTGCGCATAATTTTAAGTGTTTTCAAAGGGTGTAATATATGTCCAGTAGGCTTCTCGGACCATTCAATGGTCATATGTGAGGTTTTTATTGCAAATATGAAGAATAAGTCTGCATATTGGCATTTTAACACCGCTTTGCTTTTAGATGTGCATTTTAGAGAGGTTTTTATTTATTTTTGGAAAGTTTTCAGAGAGAGGAATGCGGATTTTATGTGTTTAAAACAATGGTGGGATCATGGCAAAATACAAACAAAGCAGCTTTGTCAACAGTACACTCTCAATGTCTCTCGTGACATCACCAAGTCTATGAAAGATCTGTAGTTAGATATAGTGGAGCTGCAGAATACTGCACAGTCTACAGGAAATGGAGGCTGTGTTGAGAGCCTCAAATCTAAAAAAGTCGTGCTGGCAGACCTGCTGGGCTCCAGAGCGCAGGGGGGCGCTAGTCAGCTCACGTTTTTAGTTTCTTTAATGGATTCCCCGTCCAAGTTCTTCTTCAGTCTGGAGAAGAAGAAAGGACAGAGTAGACAGATCCATGCGCTGCGGGCAGAGGATGGACAGCAGCTAACAGACATAGCAGACATCAGGAACAGAGCGGTGGATTTCTATGTGAAGCTGTATAGCAGTGAGTACCAGGAGGATGATGTTGTTTTTGACTTGTTCTGTGAGAACCTGCCAACAGTGTCAGAGGAGACCAACAGGGAGCTGGAGGGGGCCCTGACTGAGTAGGAGGTGTTTGCTGCCTTGCAGAGTGTACAGGGGGTTAAGACCCCCGGCATCGATGGGTTGCCCTCTGAATTCTACAGAGTTTTCTGGACTGTACTTAAGGAAGACATTCTGGGGGTTTTCTGTGAGAGCTTAGAGGACTCCTCTCTCCCACAGAGCTGCAGGAGGGCTGTGCTCACTCTGCTGCCCAAGAAAGCAGACCTGCAAGAGATCAAGAACTGGAGGCCCATCTCACTTCTGTGTGTAGATAAGCAGCTGGTTTCAAAAGTCCTGTCAAACCGGCTGAAGAAGGTGATGGTCCAGCTCATTCACCGGTCTCAGACTTGGTGTGTGCCCGGCAGGTCCATTGTTGACAATGTGGCACTTATTAGGGATATTTTGGAAGTCTCCGGTTCTTTGGGTTTAGATACTGGTCTGGTTTCTTTAGACCAGGAAAAATCGGGTTGAGAACCGCTACCTTTGGAAAGTTTTAAGGGTGCACTCACACTAGGCCATCTGGCCGTGGCCGTTGGCCGTTTTCACGCCTAACCGTGCTCAAATGGCCCCATTGTTCTCTGGCCTGCACTCACACTAGGCCATCTGGCCGTGGCCGTTGGCCATCACAACTGTGGCCTGGCCACGGTAGGCTCTTGTACATACGTCATCACGTCGTAAGTAACACGTCATCCCCAAGCGTCCGCTGCATGGACCATAATAAAGTCTGCCGCCAGTCAGAGTTTTAACAACAATGGACAACAACACAGAGAACACAGTTCGCACTTTGCTGAGTCTGTTGCTTATTTGGATATATGTTTACCGTTTAATGGGAAAGAAGGCTCGTCGCCTTTATAATGTCCGTGGTCGTCGCATGGACTATACGTCATCCAGCTCAGGTTGCGTAGCCGTGCGTGTGCGCGTGTCGGCTCATTAGCATCTGTACCGTAGCGGCCCGTACCGTAGCAGCACACCTCTCCCAAGTGGCCAAATTGGCCTGGCCTGGCCAGACTGGCCACACTCACACTGGCAGATTTGAGCACGGTTAGGTGTGAAAACTGCCATGGCCAGATGGCCTAGTGTGAGTGCACCCTTACAAAGGTACGGCCTCAGCCCGGGTCTGATAGCTAAGATGAATGTCCTGTATGAGGACATTGAGAGTGGGCTAAAGATAAATGGTGGTCTGTGTAAACCTTTTTGAAACAGAAAGAGGTGTTCGACAAGGCTGCTCCATTTCTGGTATGTTGTATTCACTGTCTATAGAAGCCATGTTGCACAATGTTCATGATTTTATTGATGGCCTGTTTTTATGGAGGATGGAGTTACAGTTACTTTCAGGGAAAAGTATATATAAGTACTGCCAGGTGGCTACACACAAACACAAACTGAGCACTAGGAGGGAAACGGTGTGGAAGGAAAGGCTGCAGGGCCGTGTGCCTGTATGGAGCCGCCTTAACAAGCCTCCCCTAAACAAGAGAACAGGAGACCTGCAGTGGAGGATCCTGCAGGGGACTCTGGCTGTGAATAGTTTCATTGGAAAAATCAACCCCACGGTGTCCGAGAACTGTCCATTCTGGGACAAAATTGAGACTGTAGACCATTGCTAATTATTGCTAATTGCCTTTATCTTTGGGGCTGGTTATGATATGGAAAATTAAGAAAAATGGGGTTTGTTGAATTTTGTGGTCGGGCAAGCCAGAATGGCGGTTTACAAAGCAGGAAGAACCAGGTAGAGGGGTGGCAGAGATGTCTGGGGTGAAGGCCAGAGTCAGGGTGGACTTCAGGTACCACTCATTAATGGGCACAATGGAAGAATTATGGTGCTTCACCTCAGCAGTATGCACTGTACAGGAGGGGAAGCTCTTTTTTTAACTCTGTTTTAATGAGTGTGTTTTTTCTGTCTTTCTCTCTCTCTCTCTCTCTCTCTCTCTCTCTCTCTCTCTCTCTCTCTCCCTCTCTCTCTCTCTCTCTCTCTCTCTCTCTCTCTCTCTCTCTCTCTCTCTCTCTCTCTCTCTATCTCTCTCTCTCTCTCTCTCTCTCTCTCTCTAACTACCCATGACAAAATTCAAATGTTTCAAAACCTTTAAATCATTTTTTATTCACGTATCCGACGAGAGAAGAGAATGGGAAGACAATTCCAAAGTTACGATTTGAACGGTTGTCTTCCTCTTTATTTACCGGTTGTACAATGTGTTGTAATGCACACATACACACACACACTCAGAGACACACACACACACATACACACTTAGAGACAAGCGCATACACACATGCAATCAGAGAGACACACACACACACACGCACGCACGCACACACACACACACACACACACATAAACACAAACACAAACACACACCCACACACGCGTACACACTTTGTCTCTGGTCACTAGGGACCAATTATCTAATTTGCCACTGTCCGTTTGACTCAAACCCCTCTTGATCCCCCTCCCCCTCCCCCCTCCCCCCTCCCTCCCTCACCCAAACTGGAGGTTGCACATGATCTCGTGTAACATATTGCACTAACTCAGGAGGTAGAGCGGGTCGGCTGGTAACCAGAAGGTTGCTAGATGGATCCCCGGCTCCTCCTAGCTGAGTGTAGAGGTGACCCTGAGCGAGACGCCTCACCCTGACTGCTCCTGACAAGCTGGCTGTCGCCCTGAGGGGTTGACTCCTCCGTCGGTGGGTGAATGTGTGCGTGAACCGTTGCAAGTCGCTTTGGATGAATGCGGCCGCTAAACGCCCTGAATGTAAATGTACATTTGTAATGTAATGATATTGTGAAGAAATTTGTTTGTCGGTGTTACGATCTGACCTACCACGCTCGCTATTAACCTGGGTAGACAGCCCTTAACCTAAGTCTGTCCCTACGTGGTGTGCTTAACTTGAGTATTGTTCCTAATCTTTCCCTAGAGTGCAATCTAACCTAAGGGGTTAGGTGCGAGGTACTCACTAGAGGTCCACAGCCACCGTAGGGGAGCAGCCCCGCATCCCGCCGCACCGGCACCTAGTCTGCAGGCGACCATCCCGCGCTTTGATCCGGTCTTTTAGTTCACAGTGTATATAAATATCCAAAAGGTTCTCTTCTCAAAGTCGCCAAGTAACGTGTGTCCATCGGGTTACTTTCATTCACCCCAATCTCACCTGCTGAACCCAGGCATTCTCCAGTCAGTCTCAAAACTCCCCTGCCCACTCAGCTGTTGCTACTGACCTGTGACGAGCACCTCAACACCGCCCCCTCTGTGTGACATCAGTACTGACCGCAACTCTAAGCACCCTACAAGGAACCCTATTCCTAGTATCGTAACAGTCGGAGAGGCAGGAACATTGATACATCTGATGGGACATTGCCCCCCAGTAAAGAGTTTTTGGAAAGATGTGATCTGAAACTTCAATTCTGAAAGTGAAAATACCAGTCTGCCCACTGATTTGCCTTTTAGGCCGTAGAGTAGAAAATATGGAGCCAACTCTTAAGCAATGCATCATAGCTTTAGCCTTTTTGTCAGTTAAACTAATCATTATGATGAATTGGAAAGTACGAAGTACCCTCTCCTGGAACCGTCACCTTATCGTGGTGGAGAGGTTTGCGTGTCCCTGTGCCTTGTGCTCCTGGTAGGGTCTCTCATGGCAGAGTGGTCTCAGGTGTGGGGCCAGACTAAGAATGGTTCAAAAAACTCCAATGAATAACGAAAAAAGAGGAGATGTGACCCGGCCCGGAGGAAGCCCGGGGCCCCCGTCTGGAGCCAGGCCCAGACGGAGGGCTCGATGGCGAGCGCCTGGTGGCCGGGTTTGCCACGGAGCCCGGTCGGGCACAGCCCGAACACACTACGTGGCACCCCCCCTCTCTTCATCCCATGGGCCCACCACCTGTGGGAAGACCCGTTGGGGTCGGGTGCGCAGCCACATGGGTGGCAGCGAAGGTCAGGGGTCTCGACGGACCAGACCCGGGCGGCAGAAGCTGGCTCTGGGGACGTGGAACGTCACTTCGCTGTGGGGAAACTAACCGGAGCTTGTGAGGGAGGTGGAGCGCTATCAGTTAGATCTGGTGGGGCTTACCTCCACGCACAGTCTTAGCTCTGGTACCGTACTCCTGGATAAGGGTTGGATTCTATTCTTCTCCGGAGTTGCCGAGGGCGTGAGGCGCCGGGCGGGTGTGGGGATACTCATAAATCCCAGGCTGAGCGCCGCGGTGTTGGAGTTTACCCCGGTAGACGAGAGGCTCACCTCCCTGCGCCTAAGGGTTGTAGGGGGGAAAACTCTGACTGTTGTTTGTGCGTATGCACCAAACAGCAGTTCAGAGTACTCGGCCTCCTTGGAGACCCTGAATGGAGTCCTGTATGGGGCTCCAGTAGGGGTCTCCGTAGTTCTGCTGGGATACTTCAACGCCCACGTGGGCAACGATGGAGACACCTGGAGAGGCGTGGTGGGGAGGAACGGCCTCCCTGATCTAAACCCGAGCGGTCGTTTTTTATTGGACTTCTGTGCTAGTCATGGATTATCCATAACGAACACCATGTTCGAACATAAGGGTGCTCATAAGTGTACCTGGTACCAGAGTACCCTAGGCCGAAGATCGATGATCGATTTTGTGATCGTGTCATCTGATCTGAGGCCGCATGTTTTGGACACTCGGGTTAAGAGAGGGGCGGAACTGTCAACCGACCACCATCTGGTGGTGAGTTGGATCAGGGAATGGGGGAAATTTCCGGATAGACCTGGTAAGCCCAAACGAGTAGTGCGGGTGAATTGGGAACGTCTGGAGGAGGCCCCCGTCCTAGGTATCTTCAACTCACACCTCCGGCTGAGTTTTTCTGGCATTTCTGTGGAGGTTGGGGGCATTGAGCCGGACTGGTCGGTGTTCAAAGCCTCCATTGCTGAAGCTGCGGTGGCTGGCTGTGGCCTCAGGGTCTTAGGCTCCTCAAGGGGCGGTAACCCTCAGACACCGTGGTGGACACCGGTGGTCAGGGAAGCCGTCCGATTGAAGAAGGAGGCCTCCCGGGATATGATATCCTGGAGGACTCCTGACTCGGTTGCAGGCTCGAAGGGCTGCAGCTGCTGCCGTGTCGGAGGCTAAGCAGCGGGTGTGGGAGAAGTTCGGAGAGGCCATGGAGAAGGACTTTCGGTCGGCACCAAAGTGTTTCTGGAAGACTATCCGGCACCTCAGGAGGGGGAAACGGGGAACCATCCAAGCTGTGTACAGTAAGGATGGGACTCTGTTGACCTCAACTGAGGAGGTTGTCGGACGTTGGAAGGAACACTTTGAGGAACTCCTGAATCCGAATAACACGCCCTCTATGTTGGAGGCAGAGCTCGAGGTTGACGGTGTTTCGTCGTCAATTTCCCTGGTGGAGGTCACTGAGGTAGTCAAACATCTCCGCAGTGGCAAAGCCCCAGGGATTGATGAGATCCAGCCAGAAATGCTAAAGGCTCTGGGTGTTTTGAGGGGCTGTCATGGTTGACACGCCTATTCAACATCGCGTGGGAGTCGGGTACAGTGCCAAAGGAGAGCGGCAAACCGGGGTGGTGGTTCCCCTGTTCAAAAAGGAGGACCAGAGAGTGTGTGCCAATTACCGGGGTATCACACTTCTCAGCCGCCCTGGTAAAGTCTACTCCAAGGTGCTGGAAAGGAGGGTTCGGCCGATCGTCTAACCTCAGATTGAAGAGGAACAATGCGGTTTTCGCCCCGGACGTGGAACTACGGACCAGCTCTTCACTCTCGCAAGGATCCTGGAGGGGGCCTGGGAGTATGCCCATCCGGTCTACATGTGTTTTGTGGATCTGGAGAAGGCGTATGACCGGGTCCCCCGGGAGAAACTGTGGGAGGTGCTGCGGGAGTATGGGGTAAGGGGGTCTCTCCTCAGGGCCATCCAATCTCTGTACTCCCAAAGCGAGAGCTGTGTTCGTGTCCTCGGCAGCCAGTCAGTTTCGCTCTCAGTGGGTGCTGGTCTCCGCCAGGGCTGCGCCTTGTCACCAATCCTGTTTGTGATATACATGGACAGGATATCGAGGCGTAGTCGTGGTGGGGAGGGGTTGCAGTTCGGTGGTCTGAGGATCTCGTCACTGCTTTTTGCAGATGATGTGGTCCTCATTGGATCATCGGCCTGTGACCTTCAGCACTCACTGGATCGGCTGGCGGCCGAGTGTGAAGCGCCTGGGATGAGGATCAGCACCGCTAAATCTGAGGCCATGACTCTTAGCAGGAAACCGGTGGATTGCTTACTCCGGGTAGGAAATGAGTCCTTAGCCCAAATGAAGGAGTTCAAGTACCTCGGGGTCTTGTTCGCGAGTGAGGGTACTATGGAGCGTGAGATTGGCCGGAGAATCGGAGCAGCGGGGACGGTATTGCGTTCGCTTTACCGCACCGTTGTTACGAAAAGAGAGCTGAGCCGCAAGGCAAAGCTTCGTTCCTATCCTCACCTATGGTCATGAGGGTTGGGTGATGACCGAAAGGACGAGATCGCGGGTACAAGCGGCTGAGATGAGTTTTCTCAGAAGGGGGGCTAGCGTCTCCCTTAGGGATAGGGTGAGAAGCTCAGCCATCCGTGAGGAACTCGGATTAGAGCCGCTGCTCCTTTACTTAGAAAGGAGTCAGCTGAGGTGGTTCGGGCATCTGGCAAGGATGCCCACTGGGCGCCTCCCTTGGGAGGTGTTTCAGGCACGTCCAGTGGGGAGGAGACCTCGGGGAAGACCCAGGACTAGGTGGAGAGATTATTTCTCAACACTGGCCTGGGAACGCCTCGGGATCCCCCCGTCAGAGCTGGTCAATGTGGCCCGGGAAAGGGAGGTCTGGGGCCCTCTGCTTGAGCTGCTCCCCCCGCGACCCGACCCCGGATAAGCGGATGACGATGAGGATGAGGATGAGGATGGAAAGTACAAAAACCCAATTGCTTCAACACTGACCATTGGTTAAAAGACTTTATGGATCTCTCATCAATGGAACGTGCAACCTCGGTCCTCAATGAACGTGACCATGGGGATGAAGGACCCTGGATCTTAATAAGAGAAACTGGGCGTTTAAATGAATTTATTGAATATTATAGCTCTGCGTGTTATACTGTGTATTGTTTTGTAATGTCCTGTGGGTTTGTTATCTTGTGATGCATGTGTATGAGGTTTGTGATTGTTTTGTTTTTTGCTTTGTTTTGTGTTTAAGAAAATAATAAAAAGATAAAAAAATAATATGTGCGTTATGTGTGTGTGTTTGTGTTTCTGTGTCTAGTGTTGTTCGTCTGTACATGTGTACGTACGTGCGGTTATGTGTGTGCGCGTGCTCTAATGTGTGTGTGGGTGTGTTAGTTTGTGTGTGTGTGTGTGTGTTTGTGTCTGTTTACAGTAGGAGGCGTTTTACTGGAAGACCCCAACCCCCCCCCCCCCCCCCCCCCCCTGCTGAGTCAACACGGCCAAGATGGAATCTTCACATCTCCCCGTGACACACATACACACACACACACACACACACACACACACACACACACACACACACAGACACACATGCACACACACAAACTAATACACACACACACACACACACACACACAAACACACACACACACACACACAAACAAAAACTAACACGTACACACACACACACACACACACAGACAGACCCCCTCCACACACACACGTGTGTGTGTGTGTGTGTGTGTGTGTGTGTGTGTGTGTGTGTGTGTGTGTGTGTGTGTGTGTGTGTGTGTGTGTGTATTAGTTTGTGTGTGTGCATGTGTGTCTGTGTGTGTGTGTGTGTGTGTGTGTGTATGTGTGTCACAGGGAGATGTGTGTGTGTGTGTGTGTGTGTGTGTGTGTGTGTGTGTGTATGTGTGTGTGTGTGTGTGTCTGTCTGTCTGTCTGTCTGTCTGTCTGTTGGGGTCTTTGTGTGTCTGTGTGTGTCTCAAACACACATTCACACACACACAGACCTCCCCCCACGCCCCCCACCAACACACACATACACACACGCCCGTTGTGGATGCTCATTGAGTGGTTGTCGATGGCAACCCGCCTCGCCCTCAATGGCTGCCCTGTGTCCCATCGATGCCCCGTCAATGGCAGCTGTCAGCGCTCGCTGACGCACACACACACACACACACACGCACACACACACACACACACACACACACACACACACACACACACACACACACACACACACACACACACACACACACAAATACATAGAGAATCTAGGTAAACAACAATGGACAGTGAGGAGAAGTGTGTGTGTTTGTGTGTGTGTTTGTGTGTGTCTGTGAGTGTGTTTTTGTGTTTGTGGGTGTACATGTGTGTGTGTGTAATTGCATGCATTGGTGAAACAATGGAGCATTGGTGAAACAATGGAGATTAAAAACCTATTTTTCAAGTGATTAAAGTTGATGACAATTTAAAAATGAGATGCTAATACCTTTAATGAGATGCTAATACTATCCCTGAACTTTTTGCCGAATAGTATTCTGGTGCTAACACAACAAAACAGACAAATATCAACAAACTGCAGCAAAATACATCAAACTCCACATATAAACTAGTCCCAGTTTTGTTTTAGGCTTTTTTGATCATTTTTTCTCGCTCATGATCGGGACCAATGAGAGGTCAGAGTTCAGGAGGTCCATCAAAGGAGCAACAGCTGGTGTGTGTGTGTGTGTGTGTGTGTGTGTGTGTGTGTGTGTGTGTGTGTGTGTGTGTGTGTGTGTGTGTGTGTGTGTGTGTGGGGTGGGAGGAGGATGACTAAGATGGCTTCTTTTCGTTTTTCTCACAGTAGTCAGACAGGCTCGCAAATGGTAATGCCTCCTCCCCTTCCTCCTCCTCCTCCTCCTCCTCCTCCTCCTCCACCTCATCAACCTCTTCCTTTCCTCTCCTCCTCCTCCTCCTCCTCCTCTTCTCCCCCGTTCTTCTAACCTTTCTTTGACTCACAGAAAATGTTCCACCTCCTCCCCCACTGGGCTCCCCTCCCTAGATGGAGTTAGCGGCCAGGGGGAGGGCCGTGTAGGTGGGCATCGTGGACCAGGAAAGTCCCCTGCTTTCCGACGGGGGCTTGCATCATCCTGGGCCTGTGGTTCTTTTGTAGACCTTGAGCCAAAGAAAGTTACAGAAATTACGTAATGAACAGGAATTAAACGAAAAACCAAAACAATTATTTAATCTCAGAAACTAACTATAAGAAATATAAAACAATTCAACTTTTGCCGATACTATCTGTACATCTGTTGCATATTTTATAATTTAATCATTTCAATCATCATTTAAATGTAAATGTATTTCCGTACATATAATATTTTTTCAAAGGATAATTTAGAGCTTGACTTCTTGAGTTTTTGCACAATTCACTTTTTTATGCTTGAGACATGGAGGCAACACACACACAGACAGAAACACACACAAAAAAACACACACGCACATGCACACATGTTTGGGTTGGGGTTGTGATAGCGTGGGAGAACCATTGGGGGTAGGGGAGGGAGAGAGAGAGAGATAGAGAGAGAGAGAGAGAGAGAGAGAGAGAGAGAGAGAGAGAGAGAGAGAGAGAGAGAGAGAGAGAGAGAGAGAGAGAGAGAGAGAGAGAGAGGGAGAGAAACACACACACTCACACAAATAGAAACGCACGCACAAACACAAGTACACACACACAAACACTGCTAGGGTTACGCAACCATCGCCCGACGACGATGCTGCTCCCATGACGTGGTTCCCATGACAACGGACCAGACCCTCCAACGGGGTCTCATGCTCTCGGAGGGGCGCAGTAGGACTCCCATGTCTGACCAGACACAACACAACCCCACAGCTGGGAGACTTCCAGTCCTTCCTTTGAGGAGGAGGCGGGGGGGTAGCCATGGTAACCAGGGAGTCGGAGGGAGGTGTCGGCCATCTTGGTTGATGCGATGGTGGTGAATAATAAAAAATAAAGGGAGATGAAAGTATTGTGATGAGATTACGTTGGGTCTCTCTCTCTCTCTCTCTCTCTCTCTCTCTCTCTCTCTCTCTCTCTCTCTCTCTCTCTCTCTCTCTCTCTATCTGCATTAGCTAACAGCTAACGGACAACCAACTTATAATTAGGCGTTCATGAGCACTAACTCCTCTCCCTTTAATCCCTTCGCTAACTGGCGTGTGTTGGCCATCCCGGGCTCACGCTGAAGGGGCGTGCCAACGGCTGTCCGAGCGTGTGCCTGAACAAAAACGCACCCACACACACGCACGCAAATGCACACGCACAAACACAAACACACACACACACACACACACACACACACACACACACACACACACACACACACACACACACACACACACCGAGGGGGAGAGGCTGAAGCATGTGTGTGTGAGTGCAGGTGTTGTGGCTTTTCTGGAGTCAATTAGCATGTGTGTGTGTGTGTGTGTGTGTGTGTGTGTGTGTGTGTGTGTGTGTGTGTGTGTGTGTGTGTGTTTTTCATACACACACGCACTACTTGTATAAGTGGGGTTGAATGTCATGCACCTACAAACACACACACAGAAGCACAAAGGCACTCACACACACAACTGAACTCCGCTCCCTGTAATTAAGGCTAATTAAACAGCAGGTGTTAGCACTTTGATCACATACACATACACACAAGTACACAAAACGAATACACAAAGACACACGCTCAAACCCAAACACACACATGGAACCCTATGATTATCGAGCGGCGGTGTTGAGTTCAATTCCCCATCGCAAACGCACAACTTAAACAAACGCACCATTTAAATTATAGACTCGCCTCACAAGAAAGATAATCTCTCTCTCTCTCTCTCTCCCTGTCTCTCTCTCTCTCTCTCTCTCTCTCCCTTTCTCTCTGACTGCATTACAACTTAAACTCGGGGCGGAACTTTGATTCTTCTACGATTCAAACTTTGATCGAAAAATATGTAGTTGAAGAAATCTTAAAGAAACATAAGACAATCGCATGCCAATACTGTGAAACAACCAAAAATTAGTTGTTCGATTTTAAATTATGTCTATCGTGACGTAAATCAACAAAAACTCTGAAAGCCTTAACGTCCTAGTAGCAGCAATACAAGTGTTGGTGATTACTTAGTTACTGACACACTCACACACATACCCACACATACACTAATAAAAAGAACCCACAGGAACGCACCAGAAACACAAACACGAAGACATTCAAACAACAGACTTTAGACTCTCTCTCTCTCTCTCTCTCTCTCTCTCTCTCTCTCTCTCTCTCTCTCTCTCTCTCTCTCTCTCTCTCTCTCTCTCTCTCTCTCTCTCTCTCTCTCTCTCTCTCTCTCTCTCTCCCTCTCTAACCACAGCTTACTTCCTCGGTGCAAACTGTTATGGGTGGGGGAAGGGTGGGGGGGGCAGGTGGTTAACACACACACACACACACACACACACACACACACACACACACACACACACACACACACACACACACACACACACACACACACACATACACACAGACAGATTCATGAAGAGTCTCTTCTGCTTGCCGTTGTGATGTCACTCAAGATAGTCAAATCTGGAATTGGCCAATCACAGAGAGGCTGACCGAGAAACCGACCAATTAATGAAACCGCGTTGAGGAAGAGAGGAGAGAGGTCGCTGTTAACGAAGAATTTAGATGTGTGGTGGAGAGAGAGAGAGAGAGAGAGAGAGAGAGAGAGAGAGAGAGAGAGAGAGAGAGAGAGAGAGAGAGAGAGAGGGGGGGAGGGAGGGAAAGAGAGAGAGAGAGAGAGGGGGGGGAGGGAGGGAAAGAGAGAGAGAGAGAGAGCGACAAAGGGGGAGGGAGGGGGTGGGAGAGAGAGAGAGGGGGAGGGGGAGGGAGAGACAAAGGGGGAGGGAGGGGGAGGGAGAGAGGGAGACAGAAAGAGAGAGAGAGATAGAGAGAGAGAGGGAGAGAGAGAGTGGGTGGTGCAAGAAGTCGACAAGAGATAGAGCAACAAACTGATTCTCTCATCAGAAAAGGAGACTAACAGAGAGAGAGTGAGTGAGAGAGAGAGAGAGAGAGAGAGAGAGAGAGAGAGAGAGAGAGAGAGAGAGAGAGAGTGAGAGGGAGAGAGAGAGAGAGAGAGAGAAATGCTGAGATGAACGTACGCCACACGTGGAAATACATCGGACTGAAGATAAACTAAGTGTGTGTGTGTGTGTGTGTGTGTGTGTGTGTGTGTGTGTGTGTGTGTGTGTGTGTGTGTGTGTTTGTGTGTGTGTGTGTGTGTGTGTGTGTGTGTGTGTGTCTGTGTCTGTGTGTGTGTGCATGTGTGTGGTGATAACCGGACCCTGGATGTAATCACACACTCGCCGAACCTCCACTCGGGGTAAGAACAGTAAGACAGGAGGAGTGTGTAGTTGTGTCGCTGTGGTGTTCGTATAATACACAATATTTGTGTGTTTTTTTTGTGTTTGTATTAGTATTTATTTATTTTTACGAATTCGATACATTTTTGGTCCGAACTATGCAGCCCTGTGCGTGATTTGGCCTGACGACGAAAACTTTGCGTCGTATAAATCTTTGTGCAAAGTTTCTGTGTGTCGTATGAACTATAAATTATAATTATATAAATTACACTTCTGCCTGTTTCATGTCTTATCTCATGAGTTTGTGACATTTTACTGTATCTTTATAATTGGCTGTAGCAAAGAATGATTTGTTATATATGTATATATAATATGAACTTTGGTTGCTGAACTCAGGAAATATGTGAAAGAAAAATTCAAAATAAAAGTCTCTTCCTTCCTGACTTGGTTAACGAGCAGCGCAGCATGTTTCTTTAAACAGACTCTGTGTACAATTGTCACATTTATTTAAATTGCGATTATATGAACAGGTTCTATTTAATATAGAAAATTAGAGGTTCCCTGACTCACTCTTTTGGGTAGAGCATTCTTTCAAACTGTGGTATACCGCCCCTCTCGAAAGACTAATGTACAATAATATGTTAATTGGATATATATTATATTATATATAATATATATATATAATATATAATAAATATATAATACATATAATATATTATATTATATTATAGATAATATATTATTGAAAATCTACATTTTTTTAATATTTCTATATTCCAACATATTTTTTTCTTCTGTAAAGTTCTCCATTGATGTTTTGTGTGAATTTCTGTTTTTAAATAATCTGTGTGGGATCCGGCCTTCTTGAAGCAATAGTAAGAGTTTGGGTTAGGGTCAGTGGCGGTTTTAGGCACGGGCGAACCGGGCAGCCGCCAGGGGCGGCATATTTGTGGGGGGCGGCAAATCACATGGGGGGCACCACGAGCAGTATAAAAAAAAAAAAGCGTTGCGTAGCGGTTATCAATTAAGTACGACATAACATTGTGTGGGGAATAGGTATTTTGGCGCCCCCTCTGGCTGCAGGCGCACACCTGCTTGTTGAGAAGGTGCCGTGCATAGACGGAATGAAACCCTCACTGAAGTCCGTAGGTTCACGATACACCCGCTTGTAGGAAGTCTTGCCCGGGGCGTAACTGGACCTAGAACCGCCACTGGTTAGGGTAGTGGTGTTGGAACACTTAAGCTGGCCACACACCGGCAAAGAAGTGCCGCGGTCCGCATTTCATGCGCATCTAAAGCCGCCCCTAGCACCAATAGGAAGCGGCGCGATGTTTTGAAAGAAGCAGATCAATAAACTTAGTCGGTATATAGGCTACCATAGAGTTATACCAGCTGTTTTATGACTACATATACAGCCCTGATGCCCATGATCCACTGTTTGTGCTTTCGATGATAGTCTAATTAATTCCTTTAATTAATTAATCAATTAGTAGTTACACACTTTATTTACTTTCATTGATCATTCTATTTGCATTGTGGAATTATTAATCTAGTGCATCAACAATCTCCATGTACAGGACCTTGAATCAAACCGAGATAGCTAGGGTAAGATGCTGCATGATGCTGTTGTACGCAGTAGTATAGTCTATTTTATTGTAGTGGGTATACTGTGATGATTCCCTCCCAGCCTCGTACAAAATCGTCCCACCGGTACGTGTATGTGCGTGGCGCTTATGGGGTGTCGCACCACACTCACCAACGCAGGGGTCTACAACCCGTAAAAACCAGAGTATAACGATTATCAACAATCATGGAAAGCTGAATAGGTTTATCAGTTTTAATAACAGTACGAACAATTAGAACACAAAGATGACAAGTTGTCCTTTGTATATCTATAGTAGCTATTGCACATGCTGAACAAGGACAAAATCTACTCAAAATAATTTAATGAACTGTTTACAACTATGGCTAACCAGTGCATGAGAAGGAGATGACAGGAGACTAATGTTTCACTCTTTCAATTGCTCTAATTTTAGCTCTTACTGTTGTTATCTAACATGCCATACAGTAATTGAATTGTCTAAAAGTGTGAAATTACTGCATCTTAAAAATGACCATGAATTAGCTTTACTCTCATTTGCATAGTGATTAAGATTATGAATTTCAATTGTGCATACCAACTGCATGTTGGCTGACATTTACCTAACTTTTTTTCCCTCCACTCTCGCCTGTTTTTGAATTCCCTAGCCTGACACCCAGTCCGAAAGGCTGGCCAGGGGTTCTCATCTAAAAGTAACAAGGAGATATACAGTGGGATTAAAACATTGTCTTCTGTTGACTACTTGTTATACACACACACACTTTTCTGTTGTGTCTTTGCTAGTCTCCATAGCTCTGGTAGTGGCATCTGCTGCTGCAGGGTCAACTTGCAGCAGCAAGTTGACCCTGTGTGTGTAGTTTGCTCTTCATATTGTAATGTTGAATGTTATTGTAGCATATAGCCTGGGACTCTTTAAGTGTTTGTGTTGCGTTTTTTATCGTTTTATCCAGTTATTTTAACTGTTATGCCAGTTGTTCCCGCGTTTAACTTTCAATCTGTGTGGGTTGCTAATAGAGATGCGCGGATGGGCTATTATTTCATCCGCAACCGCATCACAAAACGCTTGATCCGCCCGCCATCCATCCGCAACAATTTTTTTGACCAATTTTCAAAACCGCACCCGCCCGCCATCCGCCTGTTGTTTTTAGGTATATGCGCTGCTGACGCGAGGCTAGAAAGTTCTTGCCTGTTCTTGAAAGGAGACTGATCCAATGCCGCAAAGATATTTAAAGGATAAAGTCCCTAGTATGAAAGCCTATTGGCTATGTTGTAGCCCATCCCCAGAATATTATCAGTGAAGTGACGTCTGTCTCCGATCGATGCACAGGGAGAAACTTTAAAATAGCCAAGCACATCGGCAAACCTGACCTTACCATAGGCTAGTAGGCCTACACTTTTTTATCATTGTAATAAAACGCAATTTGGTACACCATTTTAATATGGTAATATAGCCTACTGTGTTGTTTTTTTTGCAAAATGAAAGATAGCCTTTTAAGGAAACGCCGACTCGAGCCTATTAATTCCGAAATTTCACCGCATTGAAGGCTATATAGGCTACTGTAACAAGCCCAACACTTGCCTGCTTGCCTTGCAAATCAAAGTTTTCCGACTATTTTTCATACCTTCTTTCTTAGGTGTTGATGTTACTGAGCTAGAAGTTTAACTTGTTCTGCACATCTCGC
Organism: Gadus morhua; assembly: GCF_902167405.1. Taxonomy (NCBI): domain Eukaryota; kingdom Metazoa; phylum Chordata; class Actinopteri; order Gadiformes; family Gadidae; genus Gadus; species Gadus morhua. Next base: position 5,800,979 of record NC_044054.1, read on the forward strand.
GCTGCCAATGCCTGATGTCACTTCTGAGTCAAATCACTCCATCATCTCTTTGAAATTCCATGTTCCACGAGTGGTAGGCTACAATGACTGGCTGTTTTAAAATATAACTTATACGAAACAAAATAACCCAGGCAGT
>NC_044054.1:5821114-5823614 GCF_902167405.1 Gadus morhua
CAGAACGCTCACTACACACCAGCTTGAGGTGGAGAGTTAGGGATGAGGTGGAGAGTGAGGGAAAAGAACATTTAAACACTATCGACCATATTTAAACACTATCGATCACATTTAAACAATATCGACCACATGTAAACACTATCGACCACATTTAAACACTATGGACCACATGTAAACCCTATCGACCACATGTAAACACTATCGCCCACATTTAAACACTATCACCCACATTTAAACACTATGGACCACACGTAAACCCTATCGACCACATTCAAACACTATCGCCCACATTTAAACACTATGGACCACATTTAAACACTATGGACCACATTTAAACCCTATCGACCACATGTAAACCCTATCGACCATATATAAACACTATCGACCACATTAAAACATGTAAACCCTATCGACCACATTTAAACCCTATCGACCACATTTAAACACTATCGACCACAATTAAACCCGAGATGGCGTTCTCCATTGCTTCCATGTGTTGTTTCTTTCAAAATTAAAACAAAAATCCATTTCAAGAGGTGAAAATCACTAACAATCGAAACATGTCGAGGCGTTCATGCATTCCCCTGGGTATTAAAAGGAAAAGTTTTTGAACGTTAGTTTAGTTTAGTTTTTTTTTTTTATATATGAAGACAATCTATTCTCAATATTACTTACATCATTGGCAAAGCAAACTCACAAATCAATTCGCAAAAAATATTTTCCTTTTCAAATAAAAGGTTTGTGTGGCATAGGATTTCCCCTTGTTAATTTGGTTTGTGTAGAACCGAAAATCGGTTGCTATGGAAACGTGACGTCACACTTTAGTACTCTTGTCTGTTCAGCCTTCAAAACGATAGCTGGTAAATTGTGAAAAATGCATTCAACTGTAATCAGACAACGCGGTTATATGCTATAGACCCTAGAGTATCTGTGGTATAAAAGCTGGGAAGAATTTCGAATTATAAATATGTACAATGCATAATGTTAGCTCATAGCTGAGTGGACTATACCTCCCGTTGCCAAGTCGTAGCTAAGGTCCGTCCTATTTACTGGAGGAGTGAACAGTTGCTTAACAACCTTATAGGGTAATGATTGGAAAATAATGTTCATTTTGAATGTCCAAATAGCACGCCACTAACATTTTAGTCCTGTCTCGTCTCGTCAACGAAAACAAAACGTACATTTCGTCATAGTTTTTATTAGGCTATCAAAGATCTATTTTTAGCTTGTCTTAGTCTCGGAAAAAAGGTTGTTGACGACCATTTTTCGTCATATTTTTCGTTAACAAAATTAACATTGGTAGGCCTACTGACTGCCTGGTGCTGACCACCTGGTGCTGACCGCCTGGTACTGACCGCCTGGTGTTGACCGCCTGGCGCTGACCGCCTGGCACTGACCGCCTGGTTCTGACCACCTGGTACTGACCGCCTGGTGCTGACCGTGTGTGTGCATGCACTGGCAATTATGGATGGATGTGTGTGTGTGTGTGTGTGTGTGTGTGTGTGTGTGTGTGTGTGTGTGTGTGTGTGTGTGCACGGGTGATTATGTGTGTGCATGTGCGATTATGAGTGTGTGCGCGCATGTGCGCTCAGAAGACGGAGCAATCATTTGAGTCGCTAAACGAAAGCAGCAGCTCTGATGGGGCCCGCGGGCTCTTGCGGAGACGTGCCCTCGGGCCTGTGCTTTAGGGGGGGGGGGGGGGGGGGGGGGGGGGGGGGGGGGGGGGGGGGGGGGGGAAGGAGCGGGGGGCGGCGAATCAAACTCGAGGGGTTGATCTTTCTCCTACTCCTCCTCAACCTCGCCTCGGCTTCGTCGAGATTCTTCATTGCATTTAGGTCCGCGCGTCTCCTCTGAGATTATCTTTTGGCTAATTTGTTTTGAGTGGCGGGGGGGGAATGTTGAGAGGGGGGTATAAATAGAGGGTGGAAGAGGAGGGGAAGGCAGACGGTTGTCAGTTCGCTCGTTGGCGTTTTCTTTGTGCTTCCGGTGGAATTGAGCAAGAGCCAAGGAAGGTGTTTTTTGTTTTTGCTAATTGTTTTTGATTTCAAACGAATTTTAAAATAAAGGAGGGACGCCGAAACGAATTTTTATATCGACGTCGGATTTCGTCTTTTTCTCATTTAGGCTACTATATATTTTATATTCTGTCTTTAATATTTCCCGCCTTTCCTTTGGCGCTATTGTATCAGTTAGAAAGAAAAAGTATCCCGCGATTTTTTTGGGGGGGTTGGGCTTACCTTGGGAACCCCCCTCCCCCCTCCCCCCCCCGCCCCCCGCCCCCCGCCACCCGACCGACGATTGAAGCATGAACCCCGGATCGCTCTCAAACTCGAGCTCGCTGTCCTGGGCCGTGTACCTGATGAGGAAGGGCCGCAACGCCAACGGACGCTTTGGTAACAAAAAAACAACAAAAAATAGTCAATCATCCTCATCATCATCACCACCATCATCATCGTCATCATCATCATCATCATCATCATCATTCTTCCTCTACAAACAT
>NC_044054.1:5841114-5843614 GCF_902167405.1 Gadus morhua
AAAATGATGGATAACTAAACCATAAGCACGCAAAACAAACAACAGCTAAAAATAAATAAAAGTAAATACTAAATAAAAGTGAAATTGAGTCATACATGCTAGGATTCAGTGCAAACAGCTATTAGGCGTCACCTCACTTGTTTTTTGAAACTAGCTTTGTTCTGTATTTTTGAAATATGATCTGTAAGGGAGTCCTAATCAACCATAGCTCTGCATAGTACTTTGCGTTGTGTTGAGATTGTTTTGATTGTTGGAATTGTGTAGTCACCACTGGTGGCAATGTCTGGTGGGGTATGTGTGCACATTGGAATTAAGTGTGAGCTGCCTAAACAAACAATCTGGGTTATTTAATGTATCAATGTTTTAATGAAAGAAAGAAGTGATGCTTTCAACCTCACATCAACTTTCAGCCAGGAGAGTTGGTCATGCATGTTATTTATGTTGGCTCTCGGTGTACATTTTAGGGCAAGCCTAGCTGCTCGGTTTTGTACCCGTTGAAGCTTCCCTTGATTCATTTTTGTGGTACCTGACCAGACCACCGAGCCATAATCTAGGTGTGACAGTACTTGAGTCTGTAGGACCTGTTTGGTCAAATGAGGTGTTAAAAAAGAAGGGCATCTTTTGACTAAAGACATGTTCCTCCTCGTCTCTTACACCAGTAAATCTATATGTCTTGACCATGATAATTTAAAGTCTAAGGTTACCCCCAGAAGCTTTGTTTCCTGTACTTGCTCAGCATCAACATTGTTCAGTACCAGATTCAGCTGGGGTTTAGAGCTTAATGAGTGTTTTGTTCCAAACACAATGCCAAATAGTACACATTCCCGGCCCATAAGGGGCGCTGCTTCTGCTACAGAACTCCAGCAAAAAAAAAGAAGAAGAAGAGGCGAGCATGAGCATAAATCCTGCGCACTGTTTACAAACATAACTCCTGGTAGCGCTTAGCAGGGGAGCTAATTAGATTTGGCGTATGCGTCTGTCTGTAATCCTTTTTTAGCTTAGTTTGGTAGCGGAGCAACATTAAGTATTGCACTAGCAACCGAACAAGTGACATTATCTGCAGAATCGTCACAAGCATGTAGTTCGCGATCATTGTTGTTGTCGTTCTGAGACGCCGCGGGCTAGCCAATCACTAAGGCTAGAGGGTCGAGGGGTGGAGCGATGACGTCATCGTTTGCGTTTCAGGCGTCTGTTGCGTTCTTGTTCAAAAAAAGTAGTTTGAAACGGGTCGCTTTTAACTGACTTTATTTGTTGAATTTTGGTATGGTAACTATGAAGCTAAAGGGAGGGAATTGGGGGAATTCTCTCTACAACACTTGTAGAGAGAAATACCGAGAGCTACTTCAAGCCCCGGGGCTTAGGCCCGAGGCTCTCTGCCGGTCTGCCTATCTGGCCTCAGTCTGAATCCCCGAGCTGGTTTGTGTCAAGTGGGCATGGCCTATGTGAAGTAGCCGAGACCTATGTGACGCTGCGGCTTCCGTGTCTGTCTTAAAGATGCTGCCTTCTGTGGCTGGGGTAAATAGTACAGCTTGTATGTTTGATCCTGCTCCCTTGTGGCTGTGTGGGGGTAATGCAGCCTGTGTGTTCGATCCTGCTTCCTAGTGGCTTTGTGGGGGCAGCTTATGTGCTTCAAATACGTAACACGTCCACACGAATCCCAACACGAAACCGCATCGGTCCGATTTTATTTGAAACCACCCTGGGACATGGTTTCACAAAAGTGTGTCTTCGGGCACCGGATCCACTGGATCCGTCTGGACGGTCGGCCAGAACGCAGAAGAATTATGCGGTTTCACCAAAAAATCGTCTCTGTGTGGACAGGGCCTAATATCTAGATAGGTTGACGACTGACTTCGAGACAGAGGTCACAGGTCGTCCTCTAAACAGTGAACCCGTGTGTGGTCGCATTTCAACGGGAACTTTGTGTAACACACGATACGGTGCAAACTGTCATCGACGCACAAGTATGTCATGTACACGGACACACACAGACTCACACTCACGGACGCACAATTCAAATGTGGATCGCTTCACCTATTCTACACAGCGCCCAGAGGATATCCAGTGCGTCCAGAGATCAACTCTCCCTCTCTCCCGCTCTCTCCCGCTCTCTCTCTCTCTCTCTCTCTCTCTCTCTCTCTCTCTCTCTCTCTCTCTCTCTCTCTCTCTCTCGCTCTTTCTCTCTCTCTCAATAATAATAATAATAACAAAAAACAAATGTATAATAATAACAATAATTAATAAATATAATAATAAGAAGAATCTCTCTCTCTCTCTCTCACGCACCCACACACACACACACAACAATTACTATCACCCTATACCAGACGACTGCAGGGCTTAAGGCTAATAGCCAACGGAACCGGCACGGAACCGGCACGGAAGCGAACCGGTTGCCGAAAATAATAGAAACCATTAAAGTCAATGTAGGCTATTCCACTGGATACAGTAACGGAACAGCATGGAACCGTCCCCAAACCGGCACTTTGTTCACGATACT
>NC_044054.1:5848614-5853614 GCF_902167405.1 Gadus morhua
ACGTGCTCCAATAGTGCGAGATAAAAATAAAGCACATTCATTTGAATGATTTTAGCTTGTGTGTGATTTATCGCGGGCACGGGCACACACAAGCTAAAATCATTCAAATGAATGAGCTTTATTTTTATCTCGCGTTATTAGAGCACCTATACTCTCTTTCCTCCAACTACGAGATGGCTAGTTACACCTTTCCTGCATGCTGTCGGCTCCCAGAACGAGGAGCACAGGGGAGACGTTCCATCCAGGGCCGATGCTCTCTCGGGGGCAGCAGCCCTCACTTTGACCGGCAGTGGCTCTGCTTATAGGTCGGAATGAAGCGGCCACCGATTCTTGACAGGCTGGGTTGGCCTACTTTATTCTTATGCCGTGTTTCCACTGCAGGGTGCGGTACGGTTCGGTTCGCCTCAGTCCGGTAGGGAGGAGGCGATATAGCCCAGCTCATTTCGGAGGTCGCGTTTCCACCGCCGACAGTACCCTTTATGGTAGGCCGGATGTCGATCGCCGCGGCAGCTACGTAAACATCGTGACATCAAAGCAGCGCAACGCAGTGTAGCCTGCTCAATAAAAACAATGGAAAAGTTTTACGTTATTGTTGCGTTTTACATGTCGCGTTTTACACAACATGTTCATTGTAAAGAATAATACCTCGAGGCTACCGCACCTTTGCGAACCAAACCGTACCGCACCCTGCAGTGGAAACGCGTCATTACACACAACCGGACTCGTTCATTACTTCACTAAACTGACACGCACGCTATCGCTCGCTCTCCTCGCTCGTCCACTCACTCGCTGACGTCACATACACACACACACACACACACACACACACACACATACACACACACACACACACACACACACACACACACACACACACACACACACACACACACACACACAGACAAACACACACACACACACACACACACACACACACACACACACACACACACACACACACACACACACACACACACACACACACACACACACACACACACACATATAAGCACACACACAGTTTCCGTAATAACCTATTAATAAGAAAATATATTAAAAAAAACTATTTATTTTACCAAGTAGTTAAAATTGAATTTCAGTAATTAAAGTCATTTGGACGATTTAATTAGCATCAGTCTTTTTCCGATCTGGATGGAGGAAACTTCGGACCAGTGCAGCTTTGTACTTTCTGAGCAGCAGTCTGAGCAGCAGTTAGTAACAGTGAGACCAACAGTCAGAGCATCAGTCAGAGCATCAGTCAGAGCAGCAGTCAGAGCAGCAGTCAGTAACAGTCTGAACAGCAGTCAGAGCAGCAGTCTGTAACAATCTCTTGTTGTCAGAGCAGCAGTGTTAACAGTCAGAGCAGCAGTCTGAGCAGCAGTCAGAGCAGCAGTCAGAGCAGCATTCAGAGCAGCATTCAGTGCAGCAGTCTGAACAGTAAGAGCAGCAGTCGGCAGCAGTCTGAGCAGGCTCGTTATTTTACACTCAAACCACAGGAGACCAGCATCTACGTGCTTACACCAAGACTGCTTTTACAGTCAGTTTCCATGGCAGCTTGTGAGTCTGTGTGTATATGTATTTGTGTGTGTCAGTGTGTGTGTGTACATGTGTGTGTGTGTGTGTGTGTGTGTGTGTGTGTGTGTGTGTGCTTGTGTGTGCTTGTGTTTGCGCGGTAACTGTATGCGTGCCTGTGTGGTCGCACCCAACACAGTATCTGTTCCTCCTTCTCCTTCGTCACATCGTGTGTGTGTGTGTGTCTGTGTGTGTGTGTGTGTGTGTGTGTGTGTGTGTTTGTGTGTGTCAGAATGAGATTTTGCACATGCGCATTTTGTAGGGCTCATAGGTGTGCATGTGTGTGAAGGGGGGGGGTATGTGTGTTTGTGTTTGTGTGTGTGTGTGTGTGTGTGTGTGTGTGTGTGTGTGTGTGTGTGTGTGTGTGTGTGTGTGTGTGTGTGTGTGTGTGTGTGTGTGTGTGTGTGTGTGTGTGTATTTGTTTGGTGTGTGACAGCATGCTTGCATGTGCTAACGTTCATAAGTTCATACGTGTGTGTCTTGGTGTTTTTATGAGTGTGTGTGTGAGTGTGTGTTATGGCTCCACGGTCGTTGGGAGGAAGTGAGAGTCAGCTGACAGGAAGTACGACTGTGTGAGGCACTTAGGAGTGATTAGCGAAGATAAGATTTGTATCTCGCTAACTGCCAGATCCCCTCTCTCTCTCTCTCTCTCTCTCTCTCTCTCTCTCTCTCTCTCTCTCTCTCTCTCTCTCTCTCTCTCTCTCTCTCTCTCTCTCTCTCTTTCGCGCTCTCTTTCGCTCGCTCTCCCTCTCTCCTTCTCTCTCTCTCTCCGTCTCTCTCAGTCCTAATATTAAGGAGAGAGAGAGAGAGAGAGAGAGAGAGAGGAGAGATGAGAGAGAGAAGAGAGAGAGAGACGAGGAGAGAGAGAGAGAGAGAGAGATAGCGTCAGAGAGAGAGAGAGAGGAGAGAGAGAGAGAGAGAGAGAGAGGGGAGAGAGGATAGAGAGAGAGAGAGATGAGAGAGGAGAGAGAGAGAGAGAGAAGAGAGAGAGAGAGAGAGAGAGAGAGAGGAGAGAGAGAGAGAAATGGACAGAGAGGGGGAGAAAAAGAGGGAGAGAGAGAGGGAGAAAAAAAGAGGGACAGAGAAAAAGAGAGAGCAGTGGCATATCGACCCCACGAGCTGGTCGGAAAAAAAATAGAAGAAAAAAGCTTTTATCAAGATCTCCTGATCTTCTTTAAACCCCGAAGTCATTGGTGATTAGCCGAGGAAAATTCTGAAAAAACACTCCGGGAAATCCGGAGCAATTACACAGTTATTAATCGTCAGGGTATGGGAAAAATAACAGCAGTGGGGGTCCGAAACGTATTTATCGGAATTCGCTTTACTGATCTTCGAAGTCGTTATTCCGTTATATTCAATCAAACTTTATTTAAAAGTTTTACTTTTTCTTTAACGTTTCATTACAAACCCTTTTTATCATTAACAAGCTATCGCTAGCTAAAGTCAGCTACATATCAACCAACTTATCATGGCTATCATTAACTAATATCAGCCATTAACTAACGGGTGGTATATGGCTCAGGAGCTAGAGCGTGTTAGGCAAGGCAAGGCAAGGCAAGGCAACTTTATGTAGCACTTTTCATACACAAGGCAGACTCAAAGTGCTTCACATATAAACATTGTCATACAATAAAATAAAATAATAGATAAGTAAAAGAAAACATATGCAAAGAAATGGGTAAAATAGAAAGTTAAAAAGGCATTTTAGTATTAAAATAGAAATTAAAGGCAAAGTTAAAAAAGCTTTTTAGAAAGTGCAATGTATTTAAGATTTAGCAGAAAGCTATAGCAAACATAAAAGTCTTCAGTCTTGTTTTAAAGGTGCTCAGAGTTGGGGCAAGTCTTAAATCCGCTGGGAGTTTATTCCAGCTATTTGTTGCATAGTAACTAAATCCTGCTTTCCCATGTTTTGTGTTTACTCTGGGGATAATTAACAGATTGGTCTCAGAGGATCTAAGGGTGCACTCACACTAGGCCATCTGGCCGTGGCCGTGTGGCCGTTTTCACACCTAACCGTGCTCAAATGGCCCCATTGTTCTCTGGCCTGCACTCACACTAGGCCATCTGGCCGTGGCCGTTGGCCTTCGCAGCTGTGGCCTGGCCACGGAAGGCTCTTGGACATACGTCGTCACGTCGTAACACGTCATCACCAAGCGTCCGCTGCATGGACCATAATAAAGTCTGCCGCCAGTCAGAGTTTTAACAACAATGGATAACAACACAGAGAACACACCAACAGTTGAACTGCTTGACGCGATGTTTACCGTTTGATGGGAAAGAAGGCTCGTCGCCTTTATTATGTCCGTGGTCGTTGCATTGACTATACGTCATCCAGCTCAGGTTGCGTAGCAGTGCGTGTGCGCGTGTAGGCTCATTAGCATCTGTACCGTAGCGGCCCATGCCGTAGCAGCACACCTCTCCCAAGTGGCCAAATTGGCCCGGCCTGGCCAGACTGGCCACACTCACACTGGCAGATTTGAGCACGGTTAGGTGCTAAAACGGCCACGGCCATGGCCAGATGGCCTAGTGTGAGTGCACCCTTAGTGGTCTAGAAGGCTTATGTAGTGGAAGCATATCAGTTAAATATTTTGGGCCTAAACCATGTAGGGATTTATAGGTTAGCAACATGATTTTAAAATCAATTCTCATGACCTACAGGAAAGCCAATGTAACGATTTCAGAATTGGTGTAATATGATCAAATTCTTTGGTCTTTGTTAGAACTCTAGCAGCAGCATTCTGAACAAGCTGAAGCTTCCTCAGAGTTTGTTTTGGGAGACCTGTAAGGATACCATTGCAGTAATCAAGCTTACTAGTGATAAAGGCATATACAAGTTTTTGTAAGTCTTCGGTGGGCATGAGCCCTCTAAGTCTTGCTACATTTTTTAAGGTGATAATATGACGATTTTGTAACTGATTTGATGTGACTGTCAAAATGTAATCTGAATCCATGATAACCCCTAGATTTCTGGCTTTGATTGAGGATTTTCAGGGACAGAGAGTGAGGGTGTTGGGTTACTTTAAGCCTTTCCGCTTTAGAACCAATACAATTATCTCTGTTTTGTCCTCATTTAGTTGAAGGAAATTTTGGCACATCCATTCTTCCACTTGCTCAATGCACTGGCACAGCAGATCTATGGGCCGATAGTCATTTGGTGATAGCGATACATAGATTTTGCGTGTCATCAGCATAGCAATGATGGTCAATATTGTTATTTTGCATGATTTGCCCTAGTGGGAGCATGTAGATGTTGAATAAAGAGGGTCCTAATATCGAACCTTGTGGGACTCCACATGTCACGTTGGTTGATTCTGATACGAAGTCGCCCAATGGAAACAAAGTAGTTCCTATTTTGTAGGTAGGACCTGAACCAATTTAAGGACGGTGCCTGAAAGCCCAACCCAGTTTTCTAACCCGTCCAGAAGTAA
>NC_044054.1:5861114-5905465 GCF_902167405.1 Gadus morhua
TACATTTGTGTCTAGTACACTGATATATTTGTATATGTTAGGCTATATATTGAGATGGCAGTGTTCGAAATACCCGTCAATATTCGGGGATGCCCTCATCCCCAGATTGTTCTCGATATGCAGTAGCCAGCTAGGCCATAACATTACAATATTTCATGGATGCAAGCAAGCCAAGACAATCAATCTATATCTATAGCCTACATGACAACACACAAACACACGCACACACACACACACACACAGACACACACACGCACACATGTTAAACACACTGATATAGCAATAGGAGCCTGCATTGGCTAAAGTTGTTGGGATGCACGTTATTTTATAACAGGGAGGGGCAAAGTTGTGCATTACAATGCAAACACGACAATAATTGGCACAGTTCTTGCGCACTCAGAAGAACATGAACTGAATAAATGCCAGGTATATAGCATATCGGAGACAGGCACACAATCAGTGCATTTGCAAATAAGAGCCTGCAGTATGACCGTTCTTGTGACATTATTTAACCATCCATCTACAGCTAATACGATCAGACAGATACATCATTGATCACATATAAGCCAACAACAAGCCCAACATCACCACGGCAGGTGCGCTCTCTCTCGCACATTCACACAATCACTCCAACTTCTCCAACTCCAAGGCAAAGCTGTTTCACTAAGACCACAAACAACCACAACTAACCAGCCTACATATCCACAACAATGCACAACAATCAGTTCTATACATTGCGTCTATCTTCTGTTTGGCGCACATGGCTAATGTGCATACTTGCACAGGACTGTCGGCTCCGCTTGTCAAAAAAATAGAACGTATTTGTGAATAAATGCTTTGAATTCTGAATACTGGACTTGGTGAGCTTGGTGAGTTGGCTATGGGACGTGCACTTTTACCGCGCCATTCTAGGGCCGGATTGTGGCTTTCTTGGACTTCCATAGGTTTCCTCCTACTGCATAAAGCAAAGTGTCTCTCCCACAGAGGTTGGTCCTTACAGATACCCGTAGTTCTGACTTTAAAGTCAGAATTCTGACTTTTTTCTCAGAATTCTGAGATTAATGTCAGAATTCTGATTTTTTTTCTCAGAATTCTGATTTTTTTTCTCAGAATTCTGAGATTAAAGTCAGAATTCTGACTTTAATCTCAGAATTCTGAGATTAATGTCAGAATTCTGACTTTAATCTCAGATTTCTGAGATTAATGTCAGAATTCTGACTTTTTATCTCAGAATTCTGAGATTAATGTCAGAATTCTGAGATTAATGTCAGAATTCTGACTTTATTCTCAGAATCTGACTTTTTTCTCAGAATTCTGAGAATAAAGTCAGAACTTAATTTTTTTTTTACATGTGTGGCCCCTAATCCTCTTCCGTAATTATCGCTATCGACTTGTGTTCCTAATATGCATATGTCTTTAATATACATTGCCATGGACTGTATTATGTGTTACGTGTTTAGTTTACGTGTTTTTGAACAGATGGACGCACACACGAGCGCCCGCTTTCAATAATTATTTTACACATACACACACACACGCGCGCGCATTCATTCATTCTTGTTAGCACTCACTCGCGGTAAAACAATGTTTTCTCACGATCAAATACTCGTCATTCCAAAAAGTTATGGGCTTACACGATGTCTGTGTCAAGAAAATATGTGTTTGCTGTACGGTGTTTTAGATGCATTGATTCAAAAGTACAACTTATTACCGCTGTATCAGCTGTTCTTTCCCAAATAATTTACCAAGAATGTGTGGCTATGAGAGAAGCAAAGTGTATGCACGAGGTGCACAAGCAACATTATGCATGCGCCCTTAAAATAGAATCTGAACAACGTGCCACTGACTTTAAACCAGGTATTTCCTGGTTTAAAGTCAGTGGTTTAAAGTCAGCAAATGTTTTCTAAAACTGAAAAATAGCACCAGGGAACGTTTGCGCCAGAACACGCCTCCTCCTTTCGCCTTAATTTACAGGCGAGTGGTGGTGGGGGGAAAAGAACGCTCTGCGCCAGTTGCAAACTAGCAACGACACATGTGTCCGTGTAGAAAGTCAATTGTGCCGGATGCAAGATAGGGCCCTTACTCTGTCCCGTTCTGTCCTACACCAATAGCTCTCTCTCTCTCTCTCTCTCTCTCTCTCTCTCTCTCTCTCTCTCTCTCTCTCTCTCTCTCTCTCTCTCTCTCTCTCTCTCTCTCTCTCCTCGCTCTCTCTCTCTCTCTCTCTCTCTCCGGAACTAATTCCAACCACACACAAATACCCACACACACCAACACAAACGAACACACGCACACAACACACACACACACAACACACACACACACACACACACACACACACACACACACACACACACACACACACACACACACACACACACACACACAACACACACACACACACACAAACATACACACGTTTGGCTATTCTTGATCATGAAGGAATGTATAAAGTCAAATGGACAAGCTGTGGCCTGACTCTCCTCTGGTATCACACCACACACAGACACACACACACACACAGAATCACACACAGACAAACAGACACACACACACACACACACAGGACACACATACACACACCCACACCCACACACACACAAAATCACACACACACAGAATCACACACAGACAAACAGACACACACACACACACACACACCACACACACACACACACACACACACACACACACACACACACACACACACACACACACAAACAGACGCACGCACACACAGACACAAACAGAAACACACCCATAATGTGTGTTTTGCATATTTGTGTGTTTGAGTGTGTTTTTGTCCGGTTAATAGTTCTTCCGTTCAAAACCTGCAGCGACATGAATGAACTAATCATTTACACAATTTGCCACACACAACAATCACACAGAACTAGACACAAAATCAATGTCCGTAGAAAAGGGTACCCTTTTTTCTGGCCTTATTTGAGTATGTATTATTCTCAACATGACATCAGAATAAATGATCTATAATAGCTGTCCTTAGTAAGTGCAAGGTAGATCAACAGTTCTAAATAAGATTAAAAAATAAAACTGCTTTTAAGAACTACAAATATGGCGGACAAGGGAACTACAAACTGGTTTTAGTTGAACTTCTGTTCCGTCAAATTTGTGACAGAAATAAATGTATTAGATAATCCCTATATTTCCCTGTTGAATTCAATTTAATGTTATTCTATATAATAATATATAATAATTCAGCCAAATGTCTAAATTCAATAATTTAATTTTGTGCGAGCTATTCTTTCTTAGAAAGTCCTTAAACTGTATATATATAGGCCTATATATATATATATATATGTATATATATATATATATATATATATATACTTGCATAATATACACTTGTATAATATAGCATGGCTCCCTCCCAAAACAATGATGTCCTGATCGATTGTCCAATAAACGGGCGAGAAAGAAATGTCAGATCGTGTTGACGTGTTGGACACACGAGGAAGGGAGAATGGGAGGGGTTTAGCGCCCTTCGCGTGGGGAGGTCGTAATTAATCAATTAACCAACCAACCGCGACCCTCGCTGCAGTTGGTTGTTTTAACTCCGCATTGATTTCTGCTGGCCAACGTTCCCCCGGCTGATTGATGAGCGCTGATTGGTGGACTGTGAGATAAAACACACAACAACAAAAAACATGAATTGAGTGGAAGAATTAGCATAATGTGGTATTAATCACTTTGACAGGGAGAGAGAGAGAGAGAGAGAGAGAGAGAGAAGAGAGAGAGATGAGAGAGAGAGAGAGAGAGAGAGAGAGAGAGAGAGAGAGAGGAGAGTGAGAGACGGAGGGGGGGAGAGAGAGAGAGAGCGAGAGAGAGAGAGAGAAAGAGGAGAGAGAGAAAGAGAGAGAGAGAGAGAGAGAGAGAGAAAGAGCGAGAGAGAGAGCGAGACAGAGAGAGAGAGAGAGAGAGAGAGAGAGAGAGAGAGAGGAGAGAGAGAGAGAGAGAGAGGGAGAGATGCAAACACTGCATTTTGGAAAAGCATTCTGCAGGTACACAGGAGCTGAATTAGGCCAGCATCCCCTGCTATTAAATATCCAAAAACGATAAATTAAATATTGGCTACATCTAAAACAAAGTGACCCCCACTCCTTCCAGCACAAAGCCCTGCAAAGCCAAGAGATGAACAGGAGTCCCCTCACTCATCTGGTCCTGAGGCTCTGTCCACAGACAGGTTCCCCATCTGCTCTGCCTCAGGACCAGCACATAAGAACATATAATTAGACTCAACCAAATTATAAAACATCAGAAACAAACCTACCTCCCCCATTGGAACACTAAAACACAAACACAGAGCAAAATGCAGTGTTATCTGGCCCTAAATAGACAGTAGACTGTGGCCCCCTACCTGACCACAGTGACTGATGTTAGACACAGAGTGATGTTAACAAAGTACAGACTGAGCACTCCCAGCCTGGCGATAGAAACAGGCCGACATAGGAAATCATGACTGCCCAAAGAGGAGCGGCTGTGCCAGCAGTGTGAAGAAGCTGCTGTAGAGACCGAGCAGCACTTCCTCCTCTGCCCCAAATTCAAAAATGTCCGCAAAGTATATTTTAGCAAATTCAGCAAAAAACACCCACATTTTATAAACTCCCATGTGGACCAACTAAAAATATTAATGGGAGAGAGAAAAGTGAGCTCCGTCCTCGCAGGACAGTTTATTTCAGCTCGCCCCAACATGAGAGGATGACATTCTACACAAGGCCTCACTGTTTTATTTTGTCTTATTTTAATGATTATTCATAACGTTTTTTATGTAGCTTCTCTTTGCATTCATTTAATTTTACTATACTATTACTATTATTTATATATGTACGTACATCTGTATGTTATCTTATATTGTTATGGGTTGTTATCTGTACACATTGTTCTGACGTTCTCTTTTGTTATTATACATAATATTTGTAACACTGTAATGCTTTGGCAACACTGTTTGGTTTACCACAATAAACATAAAGCTTTTCGAATTGAATTGAATTGAGAGAAATGTAATGTAACTTTATTTGAACAGGGACAATGTCCAAAAGAAATATTAACCTTGTTTAGAGCAAGGAGAGATGCATTGTACCAGGTTTTAGCAAACTGCTATTTTCCACCTGTAATCCTGGGCAGAGAGAGAGAGAGAGAGAGAGAGAGAGAGAGAGAGAGAGAGAGAGAGAGAGAGAGAGAGAGAGAGAGAGAGAGAGAGAGAGAGAGAGAGAGGGAGAGAGAGTGTGTGTGTATCTTCAATTTATCTGTTTAAAGGAGATACTGGACTTTTTGTACACTCTTATCCACATTTGACTTTCTATTGAGTATTTAATAATTTGATATTTGTATGTATTACAAATACAAATGTATAAATAGGGTAAGGTTTAACCGTTACCCTTACCCAAATCTTTTAATCTTAAACAATATCAAATGCCTGCTTTGTCAAACTCTAACAAAAGGGATGACTACATCGCGTCGTTTTTTTTCCTCCGTCCGTGACGCGTTTAATGTCACTACGCTGGACGCTGACGTCATCGCGTTACGCGCCAAATTCATTCGTTCATGGGAGCTATACACAACAGCTTCTTTCAGCCCCGTACTTTTTACACTGCATTTCGGGCAGAATAACGTAGATTGACATCAAAAACATGTCACAACAACCGGGCTATTCGCCCAGCTTCAAGCGACCGGCGGAGATAATGCGACTGAGGCGGAAGAGAACGCAGGGTGAGAGCCAGGGGTCCTGTTCCAGTCAACGGGGCGCCGCCGCGTTCGTACCCGGGGACAGCGACCCCTCGACTGAGTGCGTCCGGCCCTTCTCCCCGGGCCCGCTGCTGACCCTCCAGAACCGTTCCGGCGGAGGGGTGAAACGCCGGAACCCATTCGCCAGTATTGAAAATACGTGCAACAGCGCGAAGAAAAGACTTATTATTTACAATGATGATGAAAAGGAAGAATATACGGAAAGTGTTGTTCTTGGGGTAGCGGAAAATACAAAGATTATGGACGGAGGGACTTCAAAGATGGCGGATGGCGAGTTGTCACCAAATAAGGTTCTGCTTTTGAGTGACAGCTTGGTGGAGGCGCAGCTGCAGGTGATGCAACATACCTTCAGCAAGGTGAATTCAATTTAAAATAATCTTAAAATGTCTCCCCATTCAATGTTGCATTATAAATGTGTCTTGTTAAAGGATATTATTGTTTTCATATTAAAACATTGTAAAGGCAAATTTATAAATATGTGAAAAGATCATCCATTTACGTCACGCGTAGATATATGAAATATGATATAACACAGAGTTAAGAGAAAATGAGTAGTAAGCAATCCTAATTCAAACATCAAACAGCATGAAAAAACGGTCAAAAGTTAAAACTAGACAGTTTAAGGTGCTAAATATATCAATGGAATATATTTATTTGGTGAAACCCATTGAACAATAACACACGAAAGATGACCACAGCAGAGATATTGACTTCCGTCAAGTTGGAAAGAAATTGGCAGATTCGGAGTTTGCGGTTCAATAGATCACTGAAACATCGTTGCGACACAAATGACACCTCTAGCTAAATGTAGTAACTTAGAGCAGCCTTTCTCAAACTTTTTTCAGCCAGGGCACCTTTCAAAAGTGCATAAAATCTCAAGGCACCCCAGTGTAAAATATGATTAAAAACGACACTGCATAGCCTAAACGTAAATGCAAATGTCCTGTTTATTTAGACAGGACAGTAATGAACAGAGCATAATACAACTGTAAATATTAATAATAATAACAACTTCATAGCAACTTTATAGCACCTTTAAAAACACAGGTTTACAAAGTGCTTCACAAAACAATAAATCAGAGACACAAATGCCATAAAACCATAAGAGGTGGATCGCCCAAGCTATACAGCAACACAGGCAATACAAGAACCCAACAAATTGAGACCAGGAGAACTCAAATGAAGTGCAGAGATAGCAGGAATGTTTTTCCATCATAGTGCTTGTTTCCATCCGTGCCATACGCGCGCGCACACACACACACACACACACACACACACACACACACACACCACACACACACACACACACACACCACACACACACACACACACCCACACACACACACCACACACACACACACACACACACACACACTGTATTCAATGACATGTCTGTGGATATTGAATGCCGTGGTGTAATTTTATTAACACGGCATTCTTTCGTACATATGTAAGAAAGAATGTATTTATGTATTCAATTTATTCATATATGTCATATATGAAATGTCAGATCTTTTTTTTTTTTTTTTAATTAAATGTCAGAATACGTAATTTTTTGGCGGCACCCCTGACACAGTCACGGGGCACCCCAGGGTGCCGCGGCACCCACTTTGAGAAAGGCTGACTTAGAGAACCAGCTACAACCTTGTTTTCATCCAAACGAGCCGTCTTTAGAGAACGGTGAATTGCATTGGCTTCCATGAGCTGTCGGCTTTCAGCCGCAAGCTTAGGGACCGTCTGCAAAGTGCAAAACTGAAAACGACCACAATGGTCAAATTTCAATAGCGTCGCCATTATTGACTCTAGAGCCCCAAGACTTGCTCCAGATAGGCAAGGCCTCTATATGGTCCTCCTATTACAACCTTTACTTTTGAAAAATATGTCTCCGCTTATTTGTAAGGATTTTTTGTTGAGCGCAATTTCAATAGCTAATGTTGACATCGTCCGAGCCAAAGAGTATTGGTATTAATACCTCATTCATTGTCCAAAATAATCCATAATAATTCAAATCGGGTTTTGTTGTGGGTACAAAATGAATCTTGAAGAACACTTGTCCCAAGCGTCCCCGGCGAAATTATCGTCTATGATTTGATGACTGATTTCAACAATCAATGATAGTAACCCACCACAAACTGTTCACAAGAAGACACAAATATATAGTACTTAACTTTGCCATTATCAGATATAGATTATTGGTGGCCAAGTGCCTCACTTTAGCGTCCTTCACCCATCCAGCCACAGCATATTGGTAGGCATCAGTGCTCTTGAACGCTTTCAAGATATCTCCACTGTATTGGGGAGGGGTTGTGGACTAAATAAATATATATGTCATGAAGATTGATTTGAGGCAAGCGTGAGGCCGATACTAATGGACTAAAAAAAACCAGGGGTAACAAATAAGGATCCAAGCCTAAAATCTCTGTCTCTCTCTAACATTCAGATGAGCGGTGTGGGCGGCCATACTTGGCGAGATCGGTCGTGCAAATGGCGGCGTTCCAGAAAACGTGACGTAGATGAACCGTATGAATTGTTGAATCTAGAGCCCCAAAACTTGCTACATAAAGGCATGGCCTCTATATGGTCTTACTACAACCTTTACTTTGGAAAAATACGTGTATCTACTCGTATTTTTAAGGAATTTTTGTGTGCAATAATTTCAATAGCGTCGCCATTGTTGATTCTAGAGCTCCAAAACTTGCTCCATAAAGGCATGGCCTCTATATGGTCTTACTACAACCTTTTCTTTTGAAAAATGTATCGCCACTTGTTTTTGAGGAATTTTTATTTGGCAACAATTTCAATAGCGTCGCCATTGTTGAATCTAGAGTTCCAAAACGTGTTCCATATAGGCATGGCCTCTCTATGGTCTTACTACAACCTTTACTTTGGAAAAATATATCTCTTCTTATTTTTAAGGATTTTTTGTTTGGCAACAATTTCAATAGAGTCGCCATTGTTGACTGTAGAGCCCCACAACTTGTTCCATGGCCTCTATATGGTCTTACTACAACCTTTAACTTTCGAAAAATATATCTCCTCTTATTTTTTGAAGAATTTCTAAGTTGATGCTGAAGACCCCACACAACCGAAACTATGGACCATGGTATTACAACAATATCCTCTTACATAGTAGGGATGGGTGTGAGGAATCGATTACTCGAGTACTCCTCGTTACAAATGATATATATATATATATATATATATATATATATATATAGTAATGTAGACATAATGCAAATTAGTAAAAAAAAAAGAACAATAATGCTGCGGGTGTGATGGATTTTGTGATCACTCCATCACATTATTTTTCCTAACATCTCGTTCTCCCTTCTCAGAAGCGTCTGGACTTCTCAGAAGAAGACTCCTTGTTTGACGAGGAAGAGGAGGCGGAGAAGATACCGTTGCCAAAGGTCTGTATCTGTTTTGTTGATCGACCGATATATCGGGCCGATATTTGCATATATTTTTTACGTTTACAGATTTCTTTAAAAAAATATATTACTTAATTTTCCTGGCATGATTTACTGACAGACAGTTCAATAAATGTTCATTTTTTAAATTGAGACTTGTAAGATATTTTTCTCATCAGTATTTTTTATTATGTAAATTGAGAGAAGAAAAGCAGTATTGGTCATTGGCTAAGGCTGATGAAACGAAATCGTTATCGGCATCGGCCTAATCTGTCGATCCCAAATCTGTTGAATGCTTCCTCTGATTGTCAAAATCAATGTCTTAAAATCCCCCCATTAAATAACTGTGAAGTCATTGAGTTTATGCTTTATCGAACTTGGAACCTTTGGCCTGGGAGCAGAAGACCCTATCGATTAAATTGAGGACATTTGCAGAAGCTTTTATCCAAAGCGACTTACAATAAGTACATTTATACGGGGAATGGGTTAACCTAGGGAGGTTCAGAACAGAAGGCGTTAGGTGGCCGCCTAAACTTTAAAGTGCTGTGGGATAGGAATGCGCGATATAAACGATATACGATATAAACGATAAAAAATGGTCTGCGATAGAGATTTTAGTTATATTGCTCTATCGCGATAATGCATGTTTGACGCGATTTATCCATGACCCGCGAAATATAAAGAGCGGGTCATGGATAGAGCTATGAGCTGCAACCGTCTGCAACGCATCGTCCGCGACCCGCGAAATTTAAAAAGAGCCACGAGCTGCAACCAGCTGCATTGCATCATCCGCGACCCGCAAAATTGAAAGAGCCACGAGCTGCAACCGGTTGCAACCGGTTGCAACGCATCGTCCGCGACCCGCGAAATTTAAAGAGCCATGAGCTGCAACCGGCTTCAACGCATCGTCGTCATCTAAGCAAATATGGCTGAAAGCGAAACGGAGGAGCTGGTGATTGCGCTCATTTCATATTC
Source organism: Gadus morhua (assembly GCF_902167405.1). Lineage (NCBI taxonomy): Eukaryota > Metazoa > Chordata > Actinopteri > Gadiformes > Gadidae > Gadus > Gadus morhua. Next base: position 5,871,263 of record NC_044054.1, read on the forward strand.
ATTTTAAAATTGTATGCGTTCACTTTGCACTTTCATATCAAGTATCTGTTGCCACACACTTGGAAGATTTTTCTTCATTTAAAATAGCCATGCCTAATACTGGATGTATTTCCCTAATTCACAGTATCCGTTTCTTTATTAACAAGACACCACCAGTTTTAATTTAATTAAGAGAAGTATACGTCATTGCACAGAAGATTTTTTTCTTTGTTAAAGTCTATGCAGCTACAACATTATGTTGTATGATTACAGTTTTGCACAATAAATGTTCTCAAAACGACATACTAAGTTTCTTTCTTTTGTTTTATACATTTAGCAGTTTGGCTTTCCTTAGAGTCTATGTAACCTGTTCTGAAATGGTTCTATTATGATTTATATATCGTGATATATCGTTATCGCAATAGGTTGCAATGTATATCGCAATATGGATTTTAGGCCATATCGCCCATCCCTACTGTGGGAAACACTGACTACTACCATGACCCATACACCATCTCTCTCCTCTGAAAAACTTTCAGAGGCCCCAGCTCCAGAAGCAACTAGCGTGACCTATAACATCTGTTTGTTGCCTATGTAATTGTCCTACTGATTTCGGACATGCTTTGTTCCTGTTATGTGCTGAATATATATTTGACATTTGATGTGCCTTGTTTCTGTTATATGTACTGCAGAACAGGAACCTGCTGGAAATCAGCTTTATAGTGAGTCAGGTTTTCAATTGTAACTTTGTTACCTTTAATACTTTACTGTAGAATTAAAAAAATAAAATCTCTCAACCCCCCCACCCCTCCCCTGAAACGCTTTCAGAGCCCAAGTTCCCGCAGCCAGGCCTCCTTAGCGCCCCCTGTCTGCGTGGAGTACCCCGCGGACTGGAGCCTCAAGACCCGCGTCCTCTTCACCTCCCCGCTGGCCTTCTCCTGGGCCGAGAAACCCAAGGCCCAGGAGGAGGCTGCCGGCCTCGCTCAGCACTGCCGGGCCCAGCACTCAGCCATCCCACACAGCATGCAGGTACCGACCAACACAGCCCTAGTGATGGACAGAAGGGCCGAATTTATCGGATGATTCCATCACAGATATATCTGGATAGGATTTGAAGACTTCCGAAATGGAGCAGATTTATTTATTTATTTACACACAGCATACAGGTAACGACTAGGGCTGAACGATTTGGGGCAATAATCGAATTCCGATTATTTAGACCAATATTGGAATTGCAATTTAATCAGCGTTTATTTTTAATTCATTAAGTTCTTTATGTTCTGTATTATTCACTAAACATGCAATAATTTATTCTTTAGTATGACCAACACAACACTGGAAGCAGTCAACATATAAAATGCTCTTCCCTTTAGGCCAGGCCGTTGTATTGAGATTAATTGATATTATAACATATTTATTTAACTATTGAATTGTGAAAGAAAAAAAAGTCTTATTGATCTCACTTTTTTGAGTCACTAACGGTAACAAATCGCAGCCTTTGTAATTTGCTTATTGCTTTCAATTACATCACAATTTCGTTTGCAGATTTGAAATCTTGCGAAATGGTGTCGATTTATTTATTTACACACAGCATGCAGGTACCGACGACCACAGCCCGACAGATTGGTGGGCCAAATCTTTCTGTCAATTTTCTGAAAGTTTTGTTGGGATCGGCGGATAGGTTTGCCGATTTGAAAACATCTAAGAAAAAATGTACTCCCGAATATCGACATCTCCCCCTTAAAACCAGTATCAGCTGGGCTTTAGTACAGACTTTTTGGGGTGGATAATAAGTGATGCTACAACTGACGAATGGCCACGCCATTCGTCAGTTATTGGGGAGCAAAATGATCTGTGAGAATATTGGTTCCTAGCCAACTGCCCCTGAATATATCTGATGATATATGATCATTTTTGGTTCTCTACCATTACATTTACAGTTAAGGCGTTAGCGACTGACAACGGTTAATACACACATTCACTCACCGAAGGCGGAGTCGACCCCTCAGGGTGACAGCCAGCTCGTCAGGAGCAGTCAGTGTGAGGTGTCTCGCTCAGGGACACCTTGACACTCTACGCTAGGATGAGTCGGGGATCCAACTAGCGGTCAACTCGCTTTACCTCCTGAGCGAAGCCAACCTTGTTTTTTTAATGCAGTCTGCGACAGACTGTTCCTCCACAATCCGTATATCCATCCCCTTAGCTCTGATTGGTCAAATCTTAGCTCTGATTGCTCAAATCAGAGCTAAGGCTCGAGGTCAGACTGATCCGCAGCAAGAAACGGACCGCCGACTCCCGCAGGATTCAGATCTCTCAAAATCCCGAAAAACAGTCCCACAATGCACCTCTCTGTGTTCCCAGGAGCCGCGGTCGTGCTCGGAGCTGCGCTGCGCCTTCCAGCAGAGCCTGGTGTACTGGCAGCACCCCTCCCTGCCCTGGCTGTCGCTGTTCCCTCGCATCAACGCAGAGCGCAGCTTCTCAGGAAAGAGCACCCCCTGGGCTCAGGATCCGGTACTGCAGCAGAGCCTCATGAGCGAATGGTACTGCTCATGAATGAACGAATTACTGACTTTATACCGGCCTTTTCTTACCAGTGGCCGGTCAAAGCGCTGTACAATACTGCCTCACATTCACACACACCCATTCATCCACACATACAACCATTCATCCACGCATTCACCCATGCATACATCGACGCCAGTGCCGCTAACACAAGGAGAGAGAGAGAGAGAGAGAGAGAGAGAGAGAGAGAGAGAGAGAGAGAGAGAGAGAGAGAGAGAGAGAGAGAGGAGAGAGAGAGAGAGAGAGAGAGAGAGAGAGAGAGAGAGAGAGAGAGAGAGAGGGGGGGGAGGGAGAAATATAATAATAATAATGTGGTACATGACTGTTCTAGCTGGAAACTACATAGGTGTACAAGAGTGCAATGGGGGCCATAATACATATGTAAATGCTTTTATTTGGATCCAAACATTTTGGGGAGCAAGATTGATAATGTAACAGGTTCATCAAGCTTACGTGACTTTACAATACGTAAATGATAAGTTAATATATAACACTGAACACTTATGGATAAATAAAACATCTTTGTCTCCAGATTTGCATGCTACCTCTGGTGGCTGAAGCAGAGCAAAACTTTGGCAATAAGTAATTCAGTAACTTATAGTAACAGGTGTCCATATACAAATCAAAGCAACAGGCCACCTCAATGCACACACGCACACGCACACACACACACACACACACGTTTGGGTGTGATATTCCTACATTAATCAGAATGCTTTACTCATGAACGTGGCCCTCCTGTCTTGGTGTCCGTGTGTGTTTCCCGCTGAAGGTCTGCCAGTCTGTCCTCGCTCTACAGTCTGCTGAAGGCCAGACTCTGTCCCTACTTCTACCTCTGCTCCTATCAGGTAGGTGTTTGTGACACGACTGTATGGTGTGTTGTGAGGACAAGCTTGCTAAGTAAAGTTTTGTGTGTTCTATTTGTAACTGCATGTGTGTGGCAGACTGTGTCGAAGTTGTAACTGTGTGTGTAACCCCCCCCCCCCCCCATGTTCTGTTGTGTAGACAAAGTAAGATTTGTGTTTCATTTGTAATTGCGTGTGGATGTTATTGTGTGTGTGTGTGTGTGTTTGTGCACATTTGTGTTTCATCCACTTTGGTATCCCATATGGTCTCTTACTTCCGTCATGCACCACATAATCTGTGCTATAAAAAGAGTCTGATATATTATTCTAACAATAGTCCGATACATTATTCTAAGTGTCTGATATATTATTCTCGAAAGAGTCCGATATATTATTCAAAGAATAGTCTGATAAATTATTATGAAAAGAGTCGGATACAACTCGTAGTTAATTTCTTTGTGCATCCCCAGTTCACGGTGTTGTTCAGAGCAGCCGGTCTGAGTGGCGCCGACTCCATCACTGCACTGCTCTCCCCCACCACCAGGGGGCTGCGAGAGGCCATGAGAGCTGAGGGTAAGCCCCCCCAACTCCACAGCAGTCTCTCTCTCTCACACACACACACACACACACACACACACACACACACACACACACACACACACCACACACACACACACACACACACACACACACACACACACACACACACGTTATTCAATCGGATCTCTGATCCTCACCCTAACTTTAAAGGGGACATATTATACCACCAGGTGTGAGTGTGATAAGCCGTTACAAGCCATTTTGAACGTGGGCATCACAGGTGGGCGTGTCCAACTAGATGTATGACGGATAGATGAGCAACGTTTGCTACAGTCCACTGGGTAGGCTGGTAGACTGATCTACCCAGCACACCTGGGGGTATAATATTTTAAGGTGCAGCCATTTTAAGGTGCAGAGCTGGCTGTGTTTTTGAGGTAGATCTGCAAGGACATACGACTGTTTGGGTTCTCCAGAGGGGTGTTCCACGAACGGAGGTTTAACAAACACTGAGTTAACGCTGAACTCTAGGTTGATTGACCCTGTGCCGACCACCCCAGAGTATTCGGTTCCACAGCAGCGGTTATGCATTAGTTCAATCATGGAAACCCTGATCGATATGGCGAAACGGGCCGCTTATTTCAATGAAATGGAACTCCAGGTTCTCCTGGAGAGCTATGACGAGGAGAAGGACATTATCACAAGAAAAGGGAACGCTAAAACCTCTGGAACCCGGAGAGCCAAAGCCTGGCAGCGGATCGCTGACCGCGTAAATGCGTTAGTTACACGTCAAAAGCATGATCCTTAATATTTGAGCCATGAATATATAAATATCCCAGTTAAGCATTCTTAAAGATCCTACCACATAACCCCTTTCTTCTAAAACAATATGTACTCCGATTGCTTCCAAGCGGTCAGAGGATCAAGTATAAAAATGAAGTATAAAAAACATACAAACTGGTAAGCTTTTCCCACCATCGTATTGGTATAAATTTAAATAAGCCATTTTTTTAAGCCAATCGTGAAAAGGCCGACAGTCGGCAGACTGGATCTGGCCCTCAAATTGTCTTGACCCCGGTGGAGGAGCTGTTAATAACATAAATTCAGGGCGCCCTGGCATGGAGGGGGTACCTGGAGGTACCTACCACCTCAGAGAGTCATGGGCCATACCCCACACTGGTTGAATGTAGGTTTTGGTGTTTTCTTGTATTTTAGATTTTTTTGCCTTCGAAGTAACACATGCAAACCGTGTGCTTGCCACAGCGCATACTATTCCAAATGTTTTTTTTTTGGTAACTAGGTAGAAAACCTAAAAGTGACAATTCATCAACTTCACAGATCAAGATGGATCAGTGCTTGTAATGAAGCCGCCGGCTACGATCGAACATTCTCCAGTGGATGCAAGTCCGTTAGGACTATTTTATACTTTATGCTGTAAATGCCTCTCGGCATAGTACTCAGACAATATTGCTCTTTGTATGATAGGAGGCCGACACAAATCTTGGATGGGTCATCTGAAACGACTGTGATGTGCTCAGCATCTCCAGCATTATAGCCTAGATAAAACTACCCTTTGAAAAAAACGGAGGGCTACGCAAATAGTCTGGAGTGAACTGAGGCCAGGTCCTCGAATGGTAGTGTTGGCTGTGTAAGGCTATTTAAATATATTAAAGATTTGCGCGAGAATCTATATCTCTCCACTCCAGCAAAAAGTCATCCAATATGCCAAGATGTCGAGCCGTGGTCTTATCAATCGCTCCCGGTGGATTGCACATATAATTTGCGCTCTGATATCAGCAGTTCTCTCATCAAAAGGGCATGCCATTGTGAACACATGAAATCTGCGGTGAACGCCGGTTGAAATACCCAAAACCGGGTTATGTTTCAAACTTAACCTGCGCAAAACCTGGTCCGACCAGGTTTGATTCAGAGCATATGTTGCTATAGCAACTAACGTACCGTGATCCTTTTGGAACGGAAAACCTAGGGTTACAGCAAACCCTGGGTTAACTTACCCGGTTATGTGATAAAACCGGCTTTGTGGAACACCCCACAGGTAAGCTGTTGTTGTTGTTGTTGACCCTTGGCTCCTTCTCCTGCTGCTCCAGGTATTGAGTTCACGCTGCCCCTAGTGGAGGAGCACAAGAAGAGCAAAGAGCGGCACCACAACAAAACCCCCAAAGACAACACAGAGTACGTCTCTGTCTCTCTCTCAGTCTCTATGTCTCTCTCTTTCTCTCTGTCTTTCTCTCTCCCCTTCCCCTCCTCTCTCTGTCTCTCTTTGTCTCTCTATTCCTCCCTCCTGTCCCTCTATCTCGCTCTGTCTCTCTCTGTGTCTCTCATCCCTCTTTCCGTCACTACCTCTCTCTCTCTCTGCCTCTCACACTCCTTCTCTTGAACCCTCAGAGGTCAAAGGTCACCCAGTCTCCCCTCAACATTGGATGTGTTTCATTGATTCTCTTCCAGGTCCTCAGAGTCGAGGTCAGGGGACCGGGGTGAAAAGGTCGTCATTGACGGGGAGAAGTCTGAACAACGGGGGGCGGCGGGAGGCGGTTGCCATAACGACGACGTCGACGACGATGACGATGAAGACGACGACGGGGGCTTCTCGTGGCTGATGGAGATGGGCGTCCAAGACAAGATCAAGAAGCCCGACGGTCTCTCCATCCAGCTGTACGTTTTTCTATTATTCATGTTGTTTAATTCAGAATAAAATAAAATGAATGCGTTTAAAATCAAACGTCACAATGTGAGTGTCTCTCTCTCTTTAACTCTCTGTCTCTCTCTCGTTCCATTGGTCCTATCAGGCGTAAGGATCGTCTCTCTCTCTCTCTCTCTCTCTCTCTCGCTCGCTCGCTCGCTCGCTCGTGTGTCCCATTGGTCTAACCTAAATGTGTATCCTTCCTCCTGTCTAATCAGGCGTAAGGACCGCCACGCCGTCTCCCTGGACCACCTGCCGGACTCGGTGGTCCGTGTCGAGGGTCCACACACCTTCACCCTCATCAACTTCCTCATCAACTGCAAGAGCCTGGTGGCGGTGTCGGGGTCCCAGGCCGGCCTGCCCCCCACCCTGCTGGCCCCAAACGCCTTCAAGGGAGCCAGCATGATGACCCTCAAGGTGGGAGGAGGGGGGAGTGAGGAGAGGGAGAGGGAGGCAACGCTATCTTTGTTTTTTTCACTCATTCACACGTTCAACTGTTTTACGTTTTTTTAAATGTGTTTTGATTCCGTTCAAAGCAACGGATTCTCCCATTACTTCTATGATGAAAAGATTCATTTTCCATCTTTTGTCTTTCCTGTCACTCTCACTCCCTCTCACCCCCTCACTCTCTCACCCTCTCACCCCCTCCAAGGCGCGCAGCGTCAACGTGAAGACCCAGGTGCGATCCACCTTCCAGGACGTCTGCAGTTTGGAGCTCACAGGTGAGAGAGAGAGAGGGGGGGGACAGACAGACGGACATAGGGACAGACAGACAGAGGGGGAAGGGACAGAGAGAGAGAGGGGGGAGAAACAGAGAGGGGAGAGACAGGGAGAGGGGCTAGGGTCAGGGGGGCCGCCATAAACACACTGCCCGCTTCGCCCTTTGAGACTGTACTTGTGATTCAGGGCCTTACTAATATAGTTGAGTTTAACATGTCCCCCCCCTCCTCTCCAGGCCCCATCCTCCCCTCCTCGCTGCACGCTGTGACCCGCCTCCTTCGCCCTGCCCAGCGAGGGGGCTTCTCCGCTGCGCTCTACACCCACGCCCCCACCGCCGTCCTCAACACACACACCGCCCGCGATTCAGTAAGGACCGGCTTTGGCCACGCCAAACACCAAGCACGTTTCAGGGTCCGTCCGTCCGATCGAAGTTTCGCTTTTGGTCCGAAATTTCGCTTTCTCTTCCCCGCTTCGTGTTTTGTTTCAACCAATCGCGTCGCTGGAGGCGTCTGCAAGCGTGCATTTGCCTAAAAGTGACCCGATATATAACTTTTCGCAGTGGGGAAGAAGAGCGAAAACGTTTTGTTTTGTGCGATAGACTAGACTACTATATTCAACAGCTATTTATTAAACAATAATATATAATTAGTAAAGCAGCTTTTCAAAATAACAGTATATTATTATGTGAAATTTTAACTATAAAGATAAATAACGTGCCTGAACAGCAGTGTCAGAATAATAGGAACAAGAGCAGTCATATATTGAATGCAATTTCAACTTTTAAAGTATTCTAAACTAACTATTATTATAAAAAAAAATGGAAGAGGTAGTTACGTTGGCAGCCGTGTGTTGCTTAAGCTGTAAAGCGCTGTGAGAAACCCTGGCCTACAGATCAGTACTGTGTGGATCGACCACTTCGAAAATAAAACATATAATCCTCTTCTGAACGCATCCAGTGGGGGCATGTCTTCATCTCCCTCCCTCTTTAATATTGAGGGTAGTAGTAAAGTAGTTCCATTAGGAGGAGACTATTACACCCAGCATGTAAGAATGAATTCTTAAAAGTCTTTTAGTCCATCTCCCATAAGACTCTGTAACACAACTGTTATATGCGTTCGGCTTAGCTCAGGACGTAGAGCGGGACGGCTGGTAACCAGAAGGTTGCTAGTTGGAGCCCCAGCTCCTCCTAGCTGGGTGTCGAGGTGTTGCTGAGCAAGACGCCTCACGCTGAGCTCCTGACCAGCTGGCTGTCGCCCTGAGGGGTCGACTCCGCCGTCGGTGTGTGCGGTGAAAACGGTGAATGTGTGCATTCACCGTTGTAAGTCGCTTTGGATAAAAGCGTCTGCTAGATGCAGTTAATGTAAATTGTATGAAACATGGTGCTATCACTCATCATTAATCACTGTAAATAATTTGCACTTTCCACTAAAAGTGGAAAAAAATGTCCACTGAAAGTGGAAAGTGCACCTGCTCCAGTACTTATTCTTTATTGAAGGAATCTTACCCTAACCCTAACCCTCAGCTGTTGTCTAACCCTTAAGCCACTTTCACACTGCACATATCCGTCGACGGATGACGGAGGTATTGTTTTTTTTTTGGCATATCCAATTCCGTCCGGGTTGTATTACAAAGGCAATTTCATTGGCCATTGTATTTGCATATATTTGCATAACGCGATCTGATTAGCCGACGGATCCGTGTCTGCCTGAAAAGTTGAACATTTCTCAACTTTTGGACGCAGGCAACGGAACCGACTGAACAGACGGACCCACAATGCATTTCGAGAGCGCCCCTTGCAAAGTCAATGAGATCCGTCGACGGACAGATGCAGTGTGAACGCGGCGTTAGGCATGCCCTATGTGTATCTGCCCCTATGGCATTGTAATCAGTGTTTATGTATGTTTGCTGGACACACTATAACTTTATTTATTTTATTACTGCATTTTTTTAAATTCCATGGGATGCTGTAACCAGTCAATTGCTCGTAGATGGGATGAAATAAAGTTCTTATCTCCCTCCCTCTCCAGGTGGGTGAGGCTGAGGGTGCTGAGTTGGCCTCCTGCGGCCTCCACCCCACCAGTGTGCAGCAGCTCCAGCAGCCCCCAACTCTGGGAAAGACTTCCCTGAGGCAACTGCATATGAGCAACTACAACTACACCTGGCTGAGCTGAAAGTGTGTGTGGGAGACTGTGTGTGTCTGTCTGTGTGTTAGACTGTGTGGAATTGTATTTCAGTACTTGAATAGTGTGGTAGTTTTATAATAATTTGTCCATCTCTTGAATATATTTCCTAGTTTATATTGTGATCTGATTTGAGTGTCTATTTTAAGCATAACATTATGAAATAATCCTAAATTGTCAGAAAACACCACGTTTTAACTTTAAACAGCTTTTTTATCAAATGAAATAAACAGCTGACCATAACCATTGGGCTGTTTTTGTATTAAATATATTTTGCATACCTTAAATTTTCCAAATGATACTGAAGGTGAGTAGGCGTTCCCACCTAGATGTGATGGATATAGATGAGCAACGTTTTCTACAGTCCACTGGTTAGGCCTGTACACTGATCTTTCCAGCATACATCTAGGGGGACACGCCCACTTGTGATGTCAGAATAGGCAGTTTATAAAATAGCTTGTAACGGCTAATCACACTCACACCTGGTGGTATAATATGCCACCTTTAAAGGGGACCTATTATGCTTTTCGACTTTTATGACCTATAAACGTTATGATTGATAGTCATGTTTAACCATACACAAAAAACGGTGTAGATTTTCGGGAAACTCTTCCTCTCATCTGGGTGCTTTCAGCCTTCTCTGTCAACGCTCCGTTTCGTCCTTCTCCGCCCCCTCGCCCCCCTCCTGCCAACTCAACTCCTTTGTGATTGGTTACCTTTCTTGGAGCGTGCATGCGGGCGGATTTGACCAGGCATATGGGGGCGTGGCGGGAGTACGTCTACGTAGATGTTTCCCGGAAATGTGAACAAGTGAATCGCAATCGTTGTCCCGAGTGTTTAGCGCTCTGCACAGCCACCCCAGACTGTCAGCAGGGAATACGTCGAAATGCATGTACGCCATTATTTGACACTTAAGTATGGTTAAACATGACTATCAATCATTATAACAACGTTTATAGGTCATAAAAGTCGATAAAGCATAATAGGTCCCCTTTAAATGTTTCATTGGGCTTCCCGAGAATTGTTTGCTGGGTTAGCATTTGGTTATCCAGTAGCCGCTTCCACTGACTTGCGCAGGGACATTAGCCTTGCTCCTGTTCATGTCATTACAATACGCTTTTAATTACTTTACAAAAATGTGCAATCTGTTCCGCAAAGTACCTTATTGCCAGTAACACAGCAAAATTGTAGCATGTCTACAAACAGTTAATTCGGCACTGTTTTCCATTCAACCCAGATGGTAAGTTGGTCTAAAAGTTTTATATAGGATCCCGTCTTACTGGCCATAAACAAGTGTCATCGTCACATAAGGAGCTAGGCTATCATAACTCTGCAAGTCAGTGGAAAGCAAATGCTAATCAAAAGCTATAGTCAGTTACTAGGGATGTCTATCACTTTTTCACTTCCAATGTCGATTTCAGTCCCTTACTCTACTCTTGAGCAAATTGCATTTATGGAAGCACTTTGCTCATGATGGCCAATTAGCCGTCTAAAAAACATACTAAAGAAACGTCTAATGGCATGAGTCAAGTGAAAAGTAATGCAACAATGTAAATTGTTACCTAACCAAAGTTAAATGGTTTGAAACAAAGTGAAGAGTTGACAAATAGCTAAAGTGAAAAAGTTTAAATACATTTGAGATAAAATATAGAATTGCTGAGCTGTAAAGCTGGTTTGCAATTGTTGAAGTGTGCATGCATGATCCCTTGTAACAGGAAAAGTGCCACTTGAAGCTCTGTCTCTTAATGTAGAGGCAAGTTCATTTAAACACAAGCTTTACATAGTGGAAATCATGCATGTACTTAAATGTGGCAATGATGGTACCTAATTTGCGTTGACAAAGATTTATGGCCCGATTGTTTGGACTGGGACCAGGTAGTTCAGCCATAATTAAACCATCATATCTGCACTGAAAGTTGCATACTCCTTGAAATGGCCCCTAGTGACAGTTTAAAATCTCAGCGATTTATAGATTTTGACGGCAGAACTAGGAAGTTTGGGGTCGGCTTAGCTCAGGAGGTAGAGCAGGTTGACTTGTAACCAGAACCTAGCTAGTTTAATCCCTGGCTCCTAGAGTGTTGGTGTCCCTGAGCACCTCACTCTCTCCACTCCTGAGGAGCTGGATGTCACCCTGACACTCCAACTCCGTCAGTTTGTCAATGTGTGCATTAACCGTTGTAAATCGCTTTGGATAAAACGTAATGCAGGTTTGAATGAAAACAAGCGACAACATACAGAAACAGTTCAATGTTTTATTTGAGACACTGCAGGGAATTACCAGTTCCAACAGTTTGGAAGATGGTCAGAGCGAGGTATAAAGGGAACGTTACACAGTCGCTGCTTTAGACCACTGTTGCGGGGAAGCAGCGATGGAGGGTTTCCCCGTCGCTGCCCATTTGAAGCACTCCTCGGGTGAGGCATCGATTGAGGGTTTCCCTGTTTCTGACCAACTGGAGCACTCGGGTGAGCCATCGATGCAGGGATCCCATGTTGAGAACTAATTGGATAACTGTTTGAGGGCAGCATCCATGGAGGAATCAATGTCCAATTAAATTGTTGCTGCACATTTTGATCACTGTTTGAGGATTGAGGCTTTAGACTAGGATGCCACTGTTGCTTCCCATTTGGAAAACTTTCAGATTGAGGATTCGACTGGAGTAATGGGTCGAATGGGGTCAGGGATGGATAAGATGGTGCACTGGCACCAGCTGGCTGATGCGCCGCCGTTGCCGGATCAGTCATCGTGGTTTGCGGGCCACGGGGGCCTTGGAGTTGGTAGTGGGGACTTGGGGCAGAGTATCGTTGATGCTGCGGCACAGTTAGATCACTGCTGGATTTAGGCATCAAAAGAGGATTCCACGGGTGCTGCCAGTAAGGATTACCATGGTAATGAGGCATCGATAGAGGATTCCACTGGTACATGTCTGATTGTTTAGTGTCAGCAGCTGGTGGAGTTGTTTCTGGTGGTTGTACTGTAGTTGTTTCTGGTGGTTGTACTGTAGTAGTTTCTGGTGGTTGTACTGTAGTCGTAGGTGCTGCTGACGTTATTTGGGGATGATTGACCATGTGGGGCCAGTATGGAAAACCGTGGTAATGAGGCATCAATAGAGGATTCCACTGGTACATGTCTGATTGTTTAGTGTCAGCAGCTGGTGGAGTTGTTTCTGGTGGTTGTACTGTAGTCGTTTCTGGTGGTTGTACTGTAGTCGTAGGTGCTGCTGTCGTTATTTGGGGATGATTGACCATGTGGGGCCAGTATGGAAAACCGTGGTAAGGAGGCATCAATAGAGGATTCCACTGGTACAAGTCAGATGGTTTCGCAGCTGGAGGAATCATTTGTGGCAGATCTTTGCCTTTTATTGGCAGATGTGCAGCAGTCGTAGGGGCTACAGTTGAAGGGGGTGCAGTCGTTACCGGGGGAGGATTGAGTTTTCCGTGCCCATAGGGATTACCTTGGTAAGGAGCCATCATGGCAGGATTCCACAGGTTTTGGTATAATGGAATGGATGGTATTAATGGCGGATGTACTGCAGTCGTAGGGGCAGAAGTCGTGGGGGGGACAGAAGTCGTGGGGAGGGCAGTCGGTACCTGGGGAGGATTGACCATGTGGTGCCAGTGTGGATAACCTTGGTAATTAGGCATCATTGCAGGGTGCCAGGGGTGCTGGTATAATGGAAAGGATGGATCAGCTGGCGGAGTGGCAGTCGTTTGTGGCGGCTCTTTTGCCTTAACTGGCGGATGCGTCACAGTTGGCATCTGTAGTGGATGGACTACTTGTTGTTGCCCCTTAGGACTGGATGTCTGAGCTTTGGGGCAAGAGAGCATGATGGGAATTCCTTGCCAAAGCATTGGCAGTAGGTATCGTCCATCCTATGGAACAAAAAACGTTAATTTGAATCGTTTGTGGGGGGGAATAGAATAGAGCAGGGTTTTCAAAGTGTGAGAGTGGGATTTCCCCCTAGGGGGCGCCAGAGGGCTTCAGGGGGGGGCACGACGTGAGAAAAAAAAAAGATTAAGACTCACTCATTGAAACCACTAAACTATAGAGGAGCCACAAAGGAGGCTAACTGGCAGTTAACAGAACGATTTTCACAAGGATAAAAATGTAAAGAGGTTTAAAAAGGTTGTTAAAATGTGTAAAATGATTAAATTATCCTCAAAAATGCACGATGATTAAAATGTGTAAAAGAACCAAACAATCTCTCAAGACAACGATTTTGGAAATGTTGGGGGGGGGCGCATCTTTCAATTTATTCTCTGATCACTCAGATTTCGAAAACCCCTGGTCTCGAGCACCAGAAAGACATTAACATTACCTTCTCCGTGATTTTACAGCCGTCGTACGGCACGGTCAGCTCAAGCCCAGCAGAGTCTTGGTTAACCGTGTAACCACAGGACTCGGGGACGCTGGCGAGAGGAAGTGCCCCGCTGCTTTTGTCGCCTTGGGCCAACGCCAGCTGTGACGCCCCGGGTTCCTTCGCTAGGAGCCACATCTGGTTCGGGGCACACTGGCAGGAAGGCTCCATGCTGCTCCACTGCCTCATGGCCCTGGGATCTAGAGGAAGGCCTTCAGACAATCGTTGAAGTTAGGATGATGTTTATGTTGTAGGGCTGAATGATTGATCAGATTTGAGCCCACAAGGCGATGTTAATAAGTGCGATTTGCGAAGTCTGCAATTATTGTTTTTAAGTTTCATATTTCTCTTACTTTCAGAATTCAATAGTTAAATAAAGTTGTAATAATATAAATTAATCTCAACACATAGGCCTGGCCTAAAGGAAAGGGCAGTTTAAATGTTGACTGCTTCTAATGTAGTGTTGGTCATACTATAGAATGATTTATTGCTTGTCTAGTGAATAATACAGAACATACGAAACTTAAAAAAAGGTTCAGCCCCATTATACTGTACGAATGATCTATCCAAGTATAAAACTGTTAGCCATTTTACTCTTTGGTTAGTGTCCTTTAAAAGCTTGAGGAATGCCCCCATCTGGTGTTGACCAGTGCTAGTGAAAATTAATACTTTCAAGAAGTTTCAACACTGATTACTTTAGTAATTAGTATTTATTTTTTTAATCAAAATTCCATAAATAGCAGCCATTAAGCCCATAGAAAAAAAATAGCCAATGGGAAAAATAAGAAAAGTTGACAAAAAAAAAACAATTGATCCACTCAAACCTGGTGATCCTTCTTGGAAATCCCATGCATCTTCAGTGAAGGGAGACTTAACGACATCAGGCTGGGCTCCATTTTGGTCAAAGAAGTTGCCAAACAGAATCTTCCCCTCTTGATAATTTGCCTCAGGGTCCACACTTCTTCTGTGGTAGGCTTTCCTCAAACTGTGTGATTGAGTACAGGACACCAGACAACATAGTACCGTCGTTGCCAATGCGAAGACTAAAGAAGGCCTGGGCCACGTCTTAATTGTTCTTTTGTACGCCATGCTCCTTGAAAACTCTGCTATGCATCGAGTGTGAGAGCTCCACACATCCTATTTGTATTTATCTCCTGCCGTAGAGTAGCCAATCAGAGTCCATCGGTGGTTAACCATGTTCCTCGTGATAGGCTCACGAGGGTTGGGCGCACCTGGAAACAATTACTTAAAGTGGGCATACTACCATACTAGTTAGAATGCCAGAATAAGATGTATGTTCCAAAACATAGTATGTAAAATGGATTTTGACAAAAATACCAGGATGTTGGTAAGATACGTCACATAGACGGAGACCGTGAAAGTAGATTTCTTAAAGGGAAGTTTTGTATGTAATGTTCTTCTCTACCATATATATAGCCGATATTTAGCCTATATTTCATTACACCAAACAGGGGCTTTGAGAATATAACTTGATTGGTCGATGAGACCATCATTCACTCCCTTTCTGTTTGGTGATTGGCTTAATCCTGTGGCCTGTTCATTTGAATAAATGTAAGTAAAATTTTGAGTAAAAAAATAAACAGGCAGTATTCATAGGACGTTGCTGCATTACCTCCCCTCTATCCCCCATACCTTCCTGTGTAACTCACTCTAACATAAAGCATTACAATTGAAAATATAACCGCAAGCAGTGATTAATGTGGTCCGAGCAATATTAAAAGTCAAGAACACACTAATAGAAGATATATAAATATGACATATAATTATGTAGGAAAAATGTTGATGAAGATGTTCTACTTAATTCAATACTGTGCCTCAGCTTTCAAGTGAGCTGCAATGTAATGGCCGAATGTCATGTTCAGCTTGTTCATGATGCTATGATCAGGATTCAAACTCTCAACCTAAGGATCACCTGTACAAGGCATTATCCCATTGAGCCACTGATAAACCTGAACTGCAGCCTCATTCACAGGGTTAATATTGTCTCTAGATATATATAACAACGTCTATATAACATCTATAGAAAACTCTAAGCACACATTTCTCAAGTGAATTAAGGGCTTTCTTAAAAGCAAATGCATGAAAAAAATGTAATATTCTGGGGAAATTAAACATCGGTAGTCAAGAACACTAACGGAAGAAACATAACTATGACAGAATTAATTATGAAGGAAAAATGGTTAACGAAGAAGTTCCCCTTAATGCCATAGCCCTACTGTGTCTTTGAAGTCCGATTCTTGGAAAGTATTGAGCCGGAATGTTGATTGCCTGATGAATTTCAGGTGATTCTTAAATGAGTGGAAATGACAGTATGTCATGTTCTGCTTTTTCATATTGCTCTAATCAGGATTCGAACTCTCAACCTGGGATCACCAGTACACGGCATTATCCCGTTGAGCCACGGACATGCCTGTAGCCTACTTCATGAAGCCTCATTCACATTGGGAAAATATCGATTGATAAGCACACAACATCAAGAAAACTCCAAGCACACATTTCACAAGAGAATTAAGAGCTTTCTTAAAAGAGTACAGATCGGAAAATTGTCATGATATGTATAAATGCAGATCATGTGTAAGCCACTGGAGGCGCTAGAGTTGAATAAACTACCACAAGATGGTTGCAACATCTGGCTGAGTTGTTTGTCTGTTTACTTTATTTTAACAACTTAACATGGTGTCAGAAGTAAAAGGAAAAACACTAACATCGGTATTGCAAACATGGAAGGACTTAAGCCGCCCGCTGGACTTGATCTACTGCACGGTCAGAAAACTGGAGGAGATTTCGGCAGAGCTTTGAGCTGTATTTAACAGCTGCTGGGGGCGCTAGCAAGTCAGCTAAGGTACAGTCCTCACTATTTCTTCATATAGCCGGCGAAGAGGCAGTGGAAGTGTACAATACCTTCACGTTTGACGAGGAGGATGATAGGCTTAAACTGGCGATAATTCTGGAAAAAATTGAAGAATACTGCAACCCCAGAAAGAATATAACCTATGAAATGTATAAATTTTTCACGTGTGTGCAAGGGGACATGTCATTTAACCAATACCTTACGGAGTTAAAACTAAAGGCAAAGTCATGTGAATTCGCACAGTTAAGAGAGTCCCTTATCAGAGATCGAGTTGTCTGTGGAATCACGTCTGATACGTTGAGAGAGCGATTGTTACGTGAAGTTGACATTTCTCTTGAAAAGGCAGCGCAGCTGTGCCTCGCGGCAGAAATAACAAAAGTACAAATAAAACAAATGCATGAAGAGGATCACAATGCGCAATCCTTTACAAGTGAAAGCAAGGACATAGATGCAGTGAGGCACAAGCAGACACGCGATAAAGAATACCGAAATAAAACCCAAGTAAGCATGCAAGACAAGGGTCGCACGTTTTATTGCACAAGATGTGGAACTGAGCATGTATCACGAAAATGCCCGGCTTTTGGCAAACAATGTAAGAACTGTGAGAAAATGAACCACTTTGCCAAGGTGTGTAGGTCGATGAAGACAGTGTACTCAGTAGATGATGACGACACAGATCAACAAACAAGTCTGTTCCTTGGTGTTATGAATGCAAAGACACAGAGACAGACAGAAAAATGGACTGTTGAATTAAAATTGGATCACAAACAAGTCAAATTCAAACTTGATACTGGTGCACAGGCCAATGTAATTCCTTTCAGTCTCTTGCAAAGAATAGGGAAAAAGAACATACTACGACCAACAAATGTGAAACTTTCAACGTACACTGGAGACAAAATACCAGTGAAGGGAAAGTGCAAATGGAGCGTGAAATACAAAAAGAAAGCATTTAATCTGGAATTCATTGTTGTAAAATCAGATGCCAAACCAATACTTGGTATTCAGGCATGTGAAGAAATGGGGCTCATCAAAAGAGTTATGGCACTAAATAAAAGTGACAAAATGGATATCTTCAAGGAGTATGCTGATGTGTTTGAGGGACTAGGCTGCCTAGAGGGAGAACACACTATTCAAATTGATGAAGGTGTGACACCAAAAGTGCACCCACCTAGGAAAATTCCTGTCACTTTGAGAGAAAAACTAAAAACAGAATTGAACAGAATGGAAAAAATGAAAGTGATTGTAAAAATCGAAGAGCCAACTCAGTGGGTCAACCCTATTGTTATCATTGAAAAGCCTAATGGAAAACTAAGAATTTGCTTAGATCCACGTGATCTTAACACAGCAGTAATGAGGGAACACTACCAGCTACCAACAGTTGAGGAAATAACCTGCAGACTCTCAGAAGCCAAATACTTCACAGTGCTGGACGCAAGCTCAGGGTTTTGGCAACTCAAACTAGACGAAGCCAGCACTCGCCTCTGTACATTCAACACTCCCTTTGGTCGTTATAGATTCCTCAGACTTCCATTTGGAATTAATTCGGCTCCTGAGGTGTTCCACAGGACAGTGAGACAGCTGTTTGAAGGAATTGAAGGTGTTGAAACATACATAGATGACCTCTTGGTTTGGGGTGAGATAAAAGAGCTGCATGACTGCAGATTGAGACTGGAGTGCTGGAGATAGCAAGAGCCAAGAATTTCAAGCTGAATAAAGAAAAATGCAAGGTGGGCCTAGAGGAAATCAAATACCTGGGTCATATCTTCACAAAAGACGGTTTGAAACCTGATCAGACCAAGATTGAGGCTGTTCTGAATGCCAACTCCAGAATGCAAGAAAGATGTGGAACGATTTCTGGGCGTAGTCACATATCTCGCAAAGTTCATTCCAAACATGTCCAAGCATACTGAGCCATTGCGGGGATTGACCAGAGACGATGTTGAATGGCAGTGGAAAGCTGAACAGCAGCTGGCATTCAGCACAATGAAAACGATGCTCACTGAAGCTCCTGTGCTCAGATACTATGATGTCAAGCTCCCCGTAACGCTTTCAGTGGATGCATCAAAAAGTGGACTTGGAGCCGTTCTACTTCAAGAGCTCGGGCCAGTAGCTTATGCATTGCGCGCACTGACAGAGACTGAGCAGCGTTACGCGCAAATAGAAAATGAGATGTTAGCAATTGTGTTCGGAGCAGAGCGTTTTCATCAGTACATTTACGGAAGAGAAGTGGAAGTGCAGTCGGATCACAAACCACTTGAAGTGATAATGAAAAAACCACTGAGCAGTGCTCCAGCTAGAATACAGAGACTTTTAATGAGACTGCAGAAATACCAGGTGAATGTACAGTACAAGCCAGGAAAGGAGATGTACATTGCAGATGCATTATCCAGAGCTTACTTACCAGTGACCAGCTCTCCAGATAAAGACATTGAAGCGCAGGTGCACATGGTGATCTCCAATTTACCCGTGTCAAAAGAGAAATTGGAGGAATTCAGAAAGGAAACAACAAATGATGTGACACTGACTAAACTCATTGAAACTGTTCTTAATGGATGGCCAGAAACCAAGAGCCAAGCTGCCCAAGAAATACGAGCGTATTGGAACTTCAGAGAAGAGATCTCAGTTGTGAATGGAGTTCTGTACAAGGGAGAACGACTCATCGTTCCGGCAGCAATGAGAGGAGAAATGTTAAAGCGCATCCATGAAAGTCACTTGGGCATTGAAAGCTGCAGACGGAGAGCAAGAGAAGTCCTTTTTTGGCCTGGAATGTCGGAAAAAATCGCAGAGATGGTGAACAGGTGTGACGTGTGCAGGACATATCAGAAACATCAAACTAAAGAGCCACTACAACCACACAGTGTTCCAGAAAGACCCTGGCAGAAGATAGGTGTTGACCTATTCACCTTTAGCCAGCAGGAGTATTTACTACTGGTGGATTACTATTCTAAGTTCATAGAGGTGGATTGGTTGAAGTCAGACACAAGAAGTGCAACAATCATCACACATCTGAAGTCACAGTTCGCCAGACATGGCATTCCTGAAATAGTGATCTCAGATAACGGACCACAGTTCAGCTCTCGTGAGTTCCAAGCCTTTGCAAAAGAGTGGGAGTTCAGTCACCAAACTTCAAGCCCCTACCATGCGCAGTCTAATGGAATGGCAGAAAGAGGAATACAGACTATCAAACTCATGCTTAAAAAATCGAAAGCTGATGGAAAAGATCCATATCTGTCGTTGCTGAGTCTGAGGAGTACACCTCTGGAGGATGTCGGAGTGTCACCAGCCCAGCTGTTGATGGGTCGACGTTTGAGAACAAGACTTCCGACGACATCCCAGATGCTGAAACCTCAAATGGTCACAAGTACAGTACAACAGGTGTTTGAAACAAGACAACAGAAACAGAAAGAATATTTCGATCAAGGAGCCAGAGCACTCCAGAAACTTGAGGTTGGCGACAATGTCAGAATCTGGCAGGAAGGATTATGGAATCCAGCCCAGGTAACGGGACTTTCTGACCAGCCAAGATCATATGTAGTCCAGACACCTGGGGGACAAGTATACAGAAGAAACAGAAAGTATCTGATGCAGTCCAAGGAACTGAGTAACACACTAAAGGACACCAACAAACAAGATGTGACTCAACAGGATGTGCATGACAGTACAGAGAAAAAGCATGAAATGGACATTCAAAAGAAAACATCAGGAAGTAATTCTAGTCCTACAAAGCTTTCAAGTCTACCTGTTACAACAGCAAGTGGATGAATTGTCTCAAAGCCAAGAAGATTCATCGAGGAGTACTAGGATTTTTTTTTCATGTTTGAGCAGTTGTTTAGCTCAATGAAAAAAAAAAAGGAAAAACAAAGAGGATGTCGTGATATGTATAAATGCAGATCATGTGTAAGCCACTGGAGGCGCTAGAGTTGAATAAACTACCACAAGATGGCTGCAACATCTGGCTGAGTTGTTTGTCTGTTTACTTTATATTAACAACTTAACACTGTTAAGTTGCACTGTTAATGGTATCCACCTAATGATAGCCGTAGTTATACAATAACAAAATGGTCATTTAGGCAAAATGGGTTGAGACTGGAGGTTTGGCTTTTCAATGAAATTGTGGGAAAAGTAAACATTTTTAGAGCAGGAGACCCGGATGAAAAAGATGCATCTGATTTTAGAGATTAATATGAAGAAAGAATTTTGAGTCCAGGGCCGTGTTCCAATACCCGTACTCTCCGTACTGCGTACTCAAATTTTCGGCGAAAAGAAGTATACTTCAAGGACCCGGATGCCGTACTCAAAATGGGCTAATCGTGAAGTGTGGATCGAAGGACACTCTCCGTACTCAACGGCAGCCATCTTAGCTACGTAGCGGAAGAGGCGGAGCCAGGCTGAGCCAAAGTCGGCGCATTTTCCACATAGCCTGCATTAATAGAGTCATTTTGTAGTTTTTATAGCTGCTAGGCGTAAAGAGTTCACCGTTCAAAGTGGGATGTTTATTGCGGGGGAGGAGCCACGGCGGCAGTCGTGATCGTAATTTCCGGCAAGTGCACCACAGAGTACTCGATTTGGAACAGCACTCACATCTGAGAAATTAGCGTACTCAAGTGAGTACGGATAGTGCAGATAGTGTACTTCCTTTAAGTGTACTCATGGAAGTACGGGTACTGGAACACAGCCCCGGTCAATCTCGTAAGAAGAAATAAGGCTTTTTAAAATAGCGCCACCTTCGGGTGCAGTACCACAATTTGGGTTTATTAGTAGTGGGGGGTATTGGTATCCACCTAATAATAGTCCAATGTTTTTTTTATACAATAACAAAATGGTCATATAAGAATAATGGGCTAACTGCTCCAACTTTATCGGCCAATATTTCTCAAAAGAAACTATGTAAAACAAATTCAGTTCAATGATTTTTGTGAGGCTTGGTCTAAAGATTTTATGTGGCGATTGTGGAATTTTTGATAGCCTGTGAATCTTTTTATTATGTTTAGCTTTAATATGAAATTGTGGGAAAAGTAAACATTTTTAGGGCATATAAATGCGTCTGATTCTAGAGATTAATATTCTGAAAGAATTTTGAGTCCAGGTCAATCTGGTGAGGAGAAATACACAATCTGGGATCATTTTTATTAATACAAATGTAGTCTGGCTGAACGGAAGTGGACAGCGTCTATTGCTTAGCGGCCGATTTGGCCGCGACTCCTCCCCTTCCGGTTGCTGGCGTTACCAAGTTTTCGAAATTGTTTGTGGAACTAGACATCAAATCTTGTTTAATTTTAATATAATGTAATTACTGATTACTGACTATCTGATTTCATTACAATGGTAGGACCACAACATAGCCTATTTTGACATTACCTTGGAAAAGCCCAGACTCTCCCCGGGGATTCTCCCCGGGGACGATGCGTTTGCGGTCACGACTATCGGCGGTTGGTGTGGATTTGGCGCATCGTTTCACTCTGACGGCGGCATGAGCGTTTGACATGGATTAACCAATGAACCGATCCGTTCCACTTCACAATAGCTCCTACGGTATTTCTTTAGTAGTGTTCTACAAGAACCACATATAAATGTTAAAACGTCGTTCGTTTTTATAGGTCCCGTGAGCTCCTCAAGGGCCAAAGTGTATGGTGGCTTGAAATCATCGTGACAAAGAATCAAACGATGTTTGTTCTTTTTATCTATAAAATTATCTCCACATAGGCGACATACATCGTTAATGGTTTTTTGTGGCGTTTGGGATTGAGCCATTTCTGACAGCCTCTGAACGTCAAGAAGTTCCGTCAAAATAATTTCCCCCCCGGCACTATTTTGCATGGACACCGCTGCTGCTTCCCGGGCTTAGCCCCGCCCTAGACGATTGTGATTGGTTTAAAGAAATAAAACAGGCCCGCCCAGTTTCCCAACGGATAGACGGCTCGAGGTAGCGTGGCTCCAGACCATTCTACTTGCTGTAGTTTGGTCTGGCTTTGCGAGACTAATACAAATGTAACTTGGAGGTTCAGGACTTATATGCAATTGTAGTTCTGTTGATTATATGTCGATTTCATGGCTATAATATTGATGGTACATTGAGGTCGTCCTCCTCATTGCAAGTCCACTGTAGTGGACTGCGTTGTTAAGTCACCACAGCCACAAGATGGCGCTAAATAGACATATGTGAATTGCAGTTTGGCGAGGAACATTCAATATTTAAAAAAAGTGTTGAAGATGATGCATAATGCATCATGTGTGTGTGTGTGTGTGTGTGTGTGTGTGTGTGTGTGTGTGTGTGTGTGTGTGTGTGTGTGTGTGTGTGTGTGTGTGTGTGTGTGTGTGTGTGTGTGCGCATGTGTGTGTGTGTCTGTGTGTTTTTGTGTGTGCGTGCCTGCCTGCCTGCCTGCGTGCTTGCGTGCGTGCGTGCGTGCGTGTTGTTCTGCTCCAACACGTCATTCATTTTGTCCAATTAAATTACAATTAACAAAAGTAAGGATCCACAATTTGTTTTTTGTTAACTTCATTTTATTAAAATTAGTAATAGAATAGATCTACATCTATTTAGTAATTGTTACAATTTAATCGAAGGTCCAAAACAATCATGCCATTCCATACTTTCAAAGAATGGGATTTTATAAATAAATAAATGACAAATCTAGATTTATCTATGGATTTGTATCCTGTGCTCAAGCTGTCCATAACACTCAATGATATGAGTAATGTGCATGCGTGTGTGGATGAAGGCTTGTCTCAGCAGCCTCACCTTGTCTGAGTCTGACTGGAATCTGGAGCTGGGGGAAGCTGCACACGTGTTGCTCGTTGACGAATCAGGGGTCAGCAGGCTGAACCAGCCGTCACCACCCACACTCTGGGCCTGCTTTTCATCACCCATACTAGTAGGAGTACCATACTATTGCAGATTTGATCTAAATCGAGATTCAAAATAGGTTTTGTTTCTCGCTTTTGATGCTACAATGCTAACAATGCTAAAGAACAAGAATATTTCTGCATCCGGTACGTCATGAAGTAGGGCGTGGCTAGGCTCCCGTGATGCGGAAGCATATCTCTCCTTGATGTTGCCCTGCGCCATTGAGCAGTTTACATAGGAATGAATGGCCGCCATTTTGGAACCCGGTGTCCATTCTATAATATGTCCATTGCTGTGTCTGAAATTGCACACTTATAAGTGCACTTACATTGAGTTCACTTCATTATCCCTACAGTACACTTACTTATAGGCGCAGTACTCTCATTTCTACAGTGCACTGTCAAAACAGCCTTTGCGCACCTACCAGAAATGAGTTTGCAGTTTGACGGTTCATCTTCTGTGGTATTTTTTCTTCTGCTTGATCATTTCCATAATTCGCCCATCAGTTTAATAGCTATCAATTTCAATTACCATCATTACATTTCTATCGATTTTATCTGTATTTATTTTAGCGCTGTATACTAATCAACTCGAATTGTAAAGATTTAGATTGGTGTTTTTTTCAACTGTTACAATGTCCTCCATTTTCAGATTTGAAATTCTCGGCCTGCCGCTACATAGACAAGATGGCGGCCGTTGAGGGTGGAAAGTGTCCATCGGTCCACACTCAAGTTTTAGATAGTTTTGAGTGCGCCACCAAGGTACTTCCAGTGCACTGCGTTTTGGCACACTCAGTTTTTGCGCAAAATGCACTCAAAAAAGTAAGTAAGTATAGAAGTGCGCAATTTCAGACACAGCACATCATTTAAAGGAGCCTTCGAAATGGGATAGCCTTGACACGTCGCAGTGACGCATTTCGCCTTCGAATGCACCGTTCGAAGGATGCGTCCCCTGAATTGAGACACAGCCTAATACACCCGAGTGACCTTCTGATGAAGACTGAAGTATATCCGTCTAAACATGTTAAGGTAAAGAAAATAACATCCACCAATATATGTGTCTGTGATAAAAGAAAAACTATAAATATTTATCTCAAGTGTAGACACAATGAATGCATTACAACTAGTTTCTGTTGTGTTTTATTTGGGATTTTGTAAATCCATTGATTTCGGTTGGAAGAATTGCTCCTTGACCCGAAATGGAGAAGCGAGCTGGTTGTAGTCTTTTTGCTCCGTTAGCCCTACTGTTGATACGGAGAACCAAGCGAAAAGAGTACAACCAGCCCCCCTGGACCCTGCTGCTGCCGTGATCTTCTCTTCTAGCAGTAAGAGGAAGTAAACATCTGCGCAGATTTTTGAGTTAATTAGTTAATGTTAAGTTAATTTTGAGTTTAATTTTGGGTTTTGCATGGTAGCGTGTGTTACTGAGATTTGTACAGAGTAAAAAAAAATTGTATTTTCTTTTGTCATGCCTTACATTACCGCGTTACAGAATAAAGTAATTCATTACAGCAGGGTTCCCAAGTTGCAAAAACTCATTTCAGGGAGCTTCCGACACCCCACGCACGACGCCCCCTCCCTCTAGCCAACCCCCCCCCCCACACACACACACACACACACACATACACACACACGCGCACACGCACACACAATCCACCGCAAATCCCCAGTAAGTAAGAGAGATGACTGGGTTAGTTTTCACCAAAACTTTACTCCGATTTTAAACCACTGCAAGCAATAACATGCTGGGACAGAAAACTCTAGGCCCACAAAACAAAACATAAATACCTTGCCCTGGCAATGTTTGTAAAAAAATAAAAGGTGTTGGCTTAGGCTTGTTCTTCACAGGTAGGTGCATGATGCCTACAGTTCCACTCACATCAGGTTATCAACAAACTGGTTGAAAAACATCAACGAAAGAATGTCACAGATAATTAATATTAAAGAACAATGAATGAATAGCAGAACTATTTTTTTTAATTGTACATACAGGCCTGTATGGGACTTTTCCCTTTTCTTTGCCTTTAATATTTATTTTCCAAGTCCTCACACGTCCATTGTAGCTCTCGTCACAACACAAAGACACAGGTTGGCTTCTTTCAAAACAGGCGTTCTTTAATGGCACTCTCTACTCCTTCACGCCGTGAAAACTTTCACAAATAAACATAACAAAACGGCACATCAGCAAATGATACAGTATTAACATATGCACGAAATAAAACAAATATGACATTAATTGGCGCTTGAAAACGACATGCATAAAACAGGAAATATAGTGCATCAAATGGCAAGATAAAATACCTCGCTGGCCGCTTGTTGTGAAAAGAGGTTCTTTAAAGGTTCTTTTACTGTCCTTGTTTCTTGGCCGTCTGCTTTAACTTCAGAGGCAAACTTATAACAATAATGCTGCACTTAAAGTGTAATTCCGGCGCAAATTGAACTCAGGATCTTTGTTTTGGCATGAAAACCCATCAAATAAGCCTTCCAGATACCTTTTTAATTGAAAATCGAGTATTATAGTTTGCCGGGCGCAATGATTGGCGCATGTTGTTGGCTTGGGGCATTGAGTTTTGCTTCTAAATCTGCAATTTTGAACCACTAATATTGTTAAAAATAGCATCAAACCTCTGCAGTAGCATGACTAGTATCGGCCAATATTTCTCAAATGAAACTATGTAAAACAAATTCAGTTCAATGATTTTTGTGAGGCTTGGTCTAAAGATTTTATGTGGCGATTGTGGAATTTTTGATAGCCTGTGAATCTTTTTATTATGTTTAGCTTTAATATGAAATTGTGGGAAAAGTAAACATTTTTAGGGCATATAAATGCGTCTGATTCTAGAGATTAATATTCTGAAAGAATTTTGAGTCTAGGTCAATCTGGTGAAGAGAAATACACAATCTGGGATCATTTTTATCAATACGAATGTAACTTGGAGGTTCAGGACTTATATGCAATTGTAGTTCTGTTGATTATATGTCGATTTCATGGCTATAATATTGATGGTACATTGAGGTCGTCCTCCTCATTGCAAGTCCACTGTAGTGGACTGCGTTGTTAAGTCACCTCAGCCACAAGATGGCGCTAAATAGACATATGTGAATTGCAGTTTGGCGAGGAACATTCAATATTTAAAAAAAGTGTTGAAGATGATGCATAATGCATCGTGTGTGTGTGTGTGTGTGTGTGTGTGTGCGTGCGTGCGTGCGTGTTGTTCTGCTCCAACACGTCATTCATTTTGTCCCATTAAATTACAATTAACAAAAGTAAGGATCCACAATTTGTTTTTTGTTAACTTCATTTTATTAAAATTAGTAATAGAATAGATCTACTTCTATTTAGTAATTGTTACAATTTAATCGAAGGTCCATAACAATCATGCCATTCCATACTTTCAAAGAATGGGATTTTATAAATAAATAAATGACAAATCTAGATTTATCTATGGATTTGTATCCTGTGCTCAAGCTGTCCATAACACTCAATGATATGAGTAATGTGCGTGCGTGTGTGGATGAAGGCTTGTCTCAGCAGCCTCACCTTGTCTGAGTCTGACTGGAATCTGGAGCTGGGGGACAGGGGCGCCGCTAGGGATTTTGGGCCCCATGAAAATAATCTTTACAGGGCCTTCTGTATTATAATTTCATCATCATTAGGGGCCTCTCTGGGCCCCCCTCCATCATGGGCCCCTAGAATCCGTCTCCTTTACCCCCCCCTTTTCGGCGCCCCTGCTGGGGGAAGCTGCACACCTGTTGCTCGTTGACCAATCAGGGGTCAGCAGGCTGAACCAGCCGTCACCACCCACACTCTGGGCCTGCTTTTCATCACCCATACTACCATACTAGTAGGAGTACCATACTATTGCAGATTTGATCTAAATCGAGATTCAAAATAGGTTTTGTTTCTCGCTTTTGATGCTACAATGCTAACAATGCTAAAGAACAAGAATATTTCTGCATCCGGTATGTCATGAAGTAGGGCGTGGCTAGGCTCCCGTGATGCGGAAGCATATCTCTCCTTGATGTTGCCCTGCGCCATTGAGCAGTTTACATAGGAATGAATGGCCGCCATTTTGGAACCCGGTGTCCATTCTATAATATGTCCATTGCTGTGTCTGAAATTGCACACTTATAAGTGCACTTACATTGAGTTCACTTCATTATCCCTACAGTACACTTACTTATAGGCGCAGTACTCTCATTTCTACAGTGCACTGTCAAAACAGCCTTCGCGCACCTACCAGAAATGAGTTGGCAGTTTGACGGTTCATCTTCTGTGGTATTTTTTTTTCTGCTTGATAATTTCCATAATTCGCCCATCAGTTTAATAGCTATCAATTTCAATTACCATCATTACATTTCTATCGATTTTATCTGTATTTATTTTAGCGCTGTATACTAATCAACTCAAATTGTAAAGATTTAGATTGGTGTTTTTTTCAACTGTTACTATGTCCTCCATTTTCAGATTTGAAATTCTCGGCCCGCCGCTACATAGACAAGATGGCGGCCGTTGAGGGTGGAAAGTGTCCATCGGTCCACACTCAAGTTTTAGATAGTTTTGAGTGCGCCACCAAGGTACTTCCAGTGCACTGCGTTTTGGCACACTCTCAGTTTTTGCGCAAAATGCACTCAAAAAAGTAAGTAAGTATAGAAGTGCGCAATTTCAGACACAGCACATCATTTAAAGGAGCCTTCGAAATGGGATAGCCTTGACACGTCGCAATGACGCATTTCGCCTTCGAATGCACCGTTCGAAGGATGCGTCCCCTGAATTGAGACACAGCCTAATACACCCGAGTGACCTTCTGATGAAGACTGAAGTATATCCGTCTAAACATGTTAAGGTAAAGAAAATAACATCCACCAATATATGTGTCTGTGATAAAAGAAAAACTATAAATATTTATCTCAAGTGTAGACACAATGAATGCATTACAACTAGTTTCTGTTGTGTTTTATTTGGGATTTTGTAAATCCATTGATTTCGGTTGGAAGAATTGCTCCTTGACCGGAAATGGAGAAGCGAGCTGGTTGTAGTCTTTTTGCTCCGTTAGCCCTACTGTTGATACGGAGAACCAAGCGAAAAGAGTACAACCAGCCCCCCTGGACTCTGCTGCTGCCGTGATCTTCTCTTCTAGCAGTAAGAGGAAGTAAACATCTGCGCAGATTTTTGAGTTAATTAGTTAATGTTAAGTTAATTTTGGGTTTAATTTTGGGTTTTGCATGGTAGCGCGTGTTACTGAGATTTGTACAGAGTAAAAAAAAATCGTATTTTCTTTTGTAATGCCTTACATTACCGCGTTACAGAATAAAGTCATTCATTACATCAGGGTTCCCAAGTTGCAAAAACTCATTTCAGGGAGCTTCCGACACCCCACGCACGACGCCCCCTCCCTCTAGCCAACCCCCCCCCCCCCCACACACACACACACACATACACACACACGCGCACACGCACACACGCGCACACGCACACACAATCCACCGCAAATCCCCAGTAAGTAAGAGAGATGACTGGGTTAGTTTTCACCAAAACTTTACTCCGATTTTAAACCACTGCAAGCAATAACATGCTGGGACAGAAAACTCTAGGCCCACAAAACAAAACATAAATACCTTGCCCTGGCAATGTTTGTAAAAAAAAAAAAGGTGTTGGCTTAGGCTTGTTCTTCACAGGTAGGTGCATGATGCCTACAGTTCCACTCACATCAGGTTATCAACAAACTGGTTGAAAAACATCAACGAAAGAATGTCACAGATAATTAATATTAAAGAACAATGAATGAATAGCAGAACTTTTTTTTTCAATTGTACATACAGGCCTGTATGGGACTTTTCCCTTTTCTTTGCCTTTAGTATTTATTTTCCAAGTACTCACACGTCCATTGTAGCTCTCGTCACAACACAAAGACACAGGTTGGCTTCTTTCAAAACAGGCGTTCTTTAATGGCACTCTCTACTCCTTCACACCGTGAAAACGTTCACAAATAAACATAACAAAACGGCACATCAGCAAATGATACAGTATTAACATATGCACGAAATCAAACAAATATGACATTAATTGGCACTTGAAAACGACATGCATAAAACAGGAAATATAGTGCATCAAATGGCATGATAAAATACCTCGCTGGCCGCTTGTTGTGAAAAGAGGTTCTTTAAAGGTTATTTTACTGTCCTTGTTTCTTGGCCGTCTGCTGTAACTTCGGAGGCAAACTTATAACAATAACGCTGCACTTAAAGTGTAATTCCGGCGCAAATTGAACCCAGGATCTTTGTTTTGGCATGAAAACCCATCAAATAAGCCTTCCAGATACCTTTTTAATTGAAAATCGAGTATTATAGTTTGCCGGGCGCAATGATTGGCGCATGATGTTGGCTTGGGGCATTGTGTTTTGCTTCTAAATCTGCAATTTTGAACCACTAATATTGTTAAAAATAGCATCAAACCTCTGCAGTAGCATGACTAGGGTCCCTACACATAAAACGAAGCACAAACAACTTAGTTTGCAAACCCGGAGTTTATTTAAAAAGACGGTTTAACAAGCATTACCGGTAGGTCAAGTGTTTACAGGAAGTCCACGCAAGTCGATTGCCGAATGCGCCGGAGTTCAGTTCAAGGAGGAAAGTTTTGGAATTTATAATTTATATAATTAATATTTATAAATACTATATAGCAAGTGTTTGCAGAGTTTACCTCCGGCCACTAGGGGATAGTGTTGTATTGCAGACCGCTGACTGGGTGAGTTGACGGTCTACCTGGTTGTATTCGCTAGCATCGCAGACGTTCCCGTTGCATAGCATGTTGAGCTGTTGGCATGATTCAGGTGAGTCATTCCTGATTATTACTATTGTTATTGCGTTTGTAGCTTACATTGTTATTGTGTGTGATTGCTGCAGGACTTCTTCATCGTTGTCATTAAATCCAAACTCTGACATCGAGGAGTGTATTTCTTCATGAAGAAGTCATGGTTGTCGTTGGATGTACTGTTCCTGGCTGCGCTTTCGAGATAGGAGATGTGTCTGAAGCACTCGCCATTGCGCTGTTGACGAATCACAGACTTGTCCATCGGAACCCGCCGGCCCAGATCCCGACTCCACATGGCCCGAAACTTGATCGGCCTAAGGTCGATGTTGGCGTGACGATAGAGGAATGGAACGTTTTCATCCGTCGCTGGGACGTCTTTCGCAACGGCTCAGGCGTCGGGGCTGCCCACGCCCCTTTCCAGTTATTTCAGTGCGCTGGGCCTGAACATGGAGATAGCAAAAGATAAGTTCCAATTTGCGGAGAGGAGCGTGGACTTTGCTGGGTTCAGGGTGTCAGAAGCCACCATAGAGCCGCTTCCGAAGTACTTGGACGCCATCCGGGACGTCCAGGCGTGGCATTGGCTACTTCCTGCTCCAACAACATTGTAGCTGCACTTCGGGCATACCTGACTGTTTCCCAGGGGGACGGAGGGTCACCCTCGCCGGTTCGCGGTTCCTATCCTCGGCGGAGCAACGCTATGCGGCCATCGAAGAAGAGTCCCTGGCCGTGGCCTCGGGCCTGGAGCAGACACGATACTTCACACAAGGATGTCACAACCTCGTCGTGGTCACCGACCACAAGCCCCTTGTGAAGATCTTCGGCGACCGCACGCAAGATGAGATAACAAACTCACGCCTGTTCAGACTCAAGCATTGTACCCTCCCATGGCGCTTTGACATTGTGTACCTACCTGGCAAGAGCAACCATGCTGCTGATGCGACTTCGAGGCATCCTTCCCTCTCGTGCTCTGCGAACGGCCTCTCATTGGGATCGCCTAGGATACCTGACACTGTAGAATCCGCCCTTATGGCTTCCATCCGTGACGATGCACAAGAACTAGGAGCCATCTCATGGTCCCTTCTCGCACGAGGGACGGCAGCTGATGCGTGCCTCGGCCACCTTCTGTCTCTGATCGAGCATGAGGGTAGGGTTGATGTTAATGACCCTGCCCTAGCGAGTCTCTCCCCAGTCTGTGGGTCGGTCTACGCGCAGGATGGCGTCCTCCTATATCACGACCGTGTCGTGGTTCCACCGTCCTTCCGTGAAGGAGATCTTCGGCACCTCCATGCCGCCCACCAAGGAGCTTCTGCGATGGAGCAGCACGCCCGTGCCATAGTCTTCTGGCCCGGGATGTCGAGGGACATCCGAGCCACCAGGTATGGATGTTCAGACTGTAACCGCAATGCTCCGTCACAGGCATCCACGCCCCCCCCTACCATCCTCACCGCCATCCACCTCGTTTGAGGCGGTGTTTGCTGACTTATTTGATTATGGAGGCCGCCACTACCTGGTTGTCGGTGATCGACTCTCGGGCTGGGTGGAGGTCCTCTGCTCCACAGTAGGCACTGATCTGGGAGGCTCGGCTGGCTTGGTTCGCCACCTGCGCACGTTCTTTGCCATCTTTGGCGTGCCGGAGGAACTTTCGAGCGATAGTGGTCAAAAGGACTTGAGGATTTGAGTTAAGCCCCCGCTGTGGTCAAATGTGGCACACACACAGATTGAAACGGGAATCTGTGTGTGTGCCAAGGAATATCATTGTCATTTACTTGCATTGGAGCAACTTCCGTGGAGACAACAAGGACAATTTAAGTGTTTCAGTGAGACCATCCCGGGTTTTGGGTTAAGCCCCCGTGGTCGACTCGCTCGTTGAAACGGGGATCCGTGTGTGAGCCACGGAACATCAGCGTCATTAACTTGCATTGGAGCGAATTCCGTGGCCACATCACGGAAATCGGCGTGTTTCCGTGATGTGTCCACGGATTTCGAGTTATTCATCCGTAGTCATTTCACGGATTCCTGTGAGACCAGGTTGCTCCAAGGACGAACTCGATGAAGCTATAGCAAATGGGATAAAGCAGCTAGCCCTTGAAGAACCAGTAGGCCTAACGATTCCTGGCCGAGCTCACCAGGGAGGCAAACATGAACGCGCATTCATGAACGCGCACAGTGCACCCGCACATGCATGTCTTTTCTAAAGCGTAGGCCTACACAACTTAAAAAAAAACATACTCGCATGACGCGTCGTTTGGGAGAGGATAATAACTAAAATAAACTAGACTTAACAGTGTACAGTGCAATGCTTCTAAACTTTTAATCAAACGTGTAGACAAAGTTAAACTTCATGAAGTAAAGTTCATTCATGGGTAACCCTTCCTTTTACAGTCCCCTAATTACTAGGTATTTACCCGGTACATACATGGTAAATTATAGTGTATTACTGGGTAATTACCACTGGTAATAAGAAGGTAAATACAGAGGTAGTTACCCGGTAAATACATGGTAAATCATAGTGTATTACTGGGTAATTACCACTGGTAATAAGAAGGTAAATACAGAGGAATTATCCGGTAAATTATAGTGTATTACTGTGTAATTACCACTGGTAATAAGAGGGTAAATACAGAGGAATTACAGCTGATGTACCAAGTAAAATCTTCACTATTACCCATCAACTCAACTAAGTAGCGTGTAGTTGTAACTGTTTTAGGTTGGTAATAACTCCGATATTGTGTACTTCCTACGAAATTAGGCAACCAATTCTTAGAAACACCTATTATCCAAGGTTTATGTTGGCAACAGCCCAAATTTAATGATGTACAATTTAGAAATTAGCATAGTACTTTACAATAAAATACTTTTTCTTAGTTATTATTCATAGCTACACCCATCTAGAAAGGGTTTATTCGATTTACCACTATGGAATTACTTACCTGGTAACAACCTCTGCAGGAATCTGTTTTCCTCTAGTGTCATGGTACATCTTCTTAAATACTGGGTACGAAGCCGTTTGTTTCCATGGTATTACCAGGTTCTTATCATATAATTTATAACAGATACATTCCATTATCCATGCAGTCAACACAAACTTGTACCATGTACGTTCTGTGATGTTACCACAAGTAAAAAACGACAATTTACCCAGTAATTAAGCTGAAACTGTACTGTAAAAGGAAGCCTTGTTTGTTTCCATGGTATTACCAGGTTCTTACCATACAATTTGTAAGACATTATTCCCTTTTCCATGCAGTCAACACAAACTTGTACCATGTACGTTCTGCGACGTTACCAAGTAAAACACGACAATTTACCCAGTAATTAAGCTGAAACTGTACTGTAAAAGGAAGCCTCGTTTGTTTCCATGGTATTACCAGGTTCTTACCATATAATTTGTAACACATTATTCCCTTTTCCATGCAGTCAACACAAACTTGTACCATGTACGTTCTGCGATGTTACCAAGTAAAACACGTCAATTTACCCAGTAATTAAGCTGAAACTGTACTGTAAAAGGAAGCCTCGTTTGTTTCCATGGTATTACCATATAATTTGTAATACATTATTCCCTTTTATATGCAGTCAACACAAACTTGTACCATGTACGTTCTGCGACGTTACCAAGTAAAACACGACAATTTACCCAGTAATTAAGCTGAAACTGTACTGTAAAAGGAAGCCTCGTTTATTTCCTTGGTATTACCAGGTTCTTACCATATAATTTGTAATACATTATTCCCTTTTACATGCAGTCAACACAGACTTGTACCATGTACGTTCTGCGACGTTACCAAGTAAAAC
>NC_044054.1:5905565-5950565 GCF_902167405.1 Gadus morhua
CTTACCTGGTAACAACCTCTGCAGGAATCTGTTTTCCTCTAGTGTCATGGTACATCTTCTTAAACTGGGTACGAAGCCGTTTGTTTCCATGGTATTACCAGGTTCTTATCATATAATTTATAACAGATACATTCCATTATCCATGCAGTCAACACAAACTTGTACCATGTACGTTCTGTGATGTTACCACAAGTAAAAAACGACAATTTACCCAGTAATTAAGCTGAAACTGTACTGTAAAAGGAAGCCTTGTTTGTTTCCATGGTATTACCAGGTTCTTACCATACAATTTGTAAGACATTATTCCCTTTTCCATGCAGTCAACACAAACTTGTACCATGTAACGTTCGGCGAAGTTACCAAGTAAAACAACCCGACAATTTACCCAGTAATTAAGCTGAAACTGTACTGTAAAAAGGAAGCCTCGTTTGTTTCATGGTAATACCAGTTTCTTACCATATAATTTGTAACACATTATTCCCTTTCCATGCAGTCAACACAAACTTGTACCATGTACGTTCTGCGATGTTACCAAGTAAAACACGTCAATTTACCCAGTAATTAAGCTGAAACTGTACTGTAAAAGGAAGCCTCGTTTGTTTCCATGGTATTACTCATATAATTTGTAATACATTATTCCCTTTTATATGCAGTCAACACAAACTTGTACCATGTACGTTCTGCGACGTTACCAGTAAAAACACGACAATTTACCCAGTAATTAAGCTGAAACTGTACTGTAAAAGGAAGCCATCGTTTATTTGCCTTGGTATTACCAGGTTCTTACCATATAATTTGTAATACATTATTCCCTTTTAACATGCAGTCAACCAGACTTGTACCATGTACGTTCTGCGAACGTTACCAAGTATAACACACGACAATTTACCCAGTAAGTAAGCTGAAACTGTACTGTAAAAGGAAGCCTAGTTTGTTTCCATGGTATTACCAGGCTCTTACCAACCATATAAGTTGTAACTGGTTATTCCCTTTTCCATGCAATCAACACAAACCATATATGTTCTGCAACATCGTTCACCAGTAGGTTAAGGCACTTTAATTGTTGTTATAAAACCCCAATCCACTGTTGATGAAGGCATATTAAAATTAAACAAAATCAAAGGTTTATCTTTCAAAGCAATGCATATCTCACAAACAGGCACTGAACACTGAAGAAATCAGACAAAAAAAAAGAGCTGTCCCACATTAACTCAATTAAATGTTACTGATGGTGTTTTCATAAAACACATGACCATTGTTATGGCAAGTGACCACAAGGAAGACTGCTTCAACCTCTTCATTTGAATAAGCGGTGCATGCCATGCAGCAATCTGCCTATGGGAGCATCTTTGTGGTAATTCGCAAACCAATGAGTCCACTCGATGAATGAGAGATGACTCTTTAGTGTATTCTCTGTGAGGTATCCCTGCAGTCTCCACATCTGGGATTTGAAGGCTGACCAAGACCTGACCAGGTACCTCCAAATCTCCCCTTCCATACTGCAATAAAGAATCAGAAGACAAGAAAATAAACATTAGGACTGTCAATTAATGAACATTTCTAGAACATGTAGAACTCAAAGATTATTTTGTTTATTAGTTAAAAAAGGATGCTGGTCCTCTGGCCATTGTGTTTGGTCATATTGAAAAGAGAAAAAAGGCATAGCCATAAATACAGTTAATAGGACGGGAGGGGACAGGCTGTTAGCTCCGGTTAGCCCTTTAGCATCGAGCTAGCGGAGCTTGTCATTCAAATAACTCGGACATGTTGTTTAAAAACCTATAAACACCACATTTATTAAAATATCCGGATTTAATCGGGCTCTCTCCCATAAGTACAGTTAATAGGACGGGAAGAGACAGGCTCTGTTAGCCCCGGTTAGCGCGATGCTAAAGAGCAGCTCTACCGGAGCATGCCACCTCAACAGGTGCAAGTTAGCCTCCGGTTTGATATTCGCCAGATATTCGGTTTACCACCCAATCGGATTCATCAACATAAGTGCAATACATTACGGGCTTAGTATGTTGAGGACGGTGCATCGCGAAAATCACAAACACATGTTGTCGCCATCGATGTCTGTGCAACAACGTCATTTACGTTCTGGCTGCTACCTGTTTTAGGGACCGTCAACAAGTTACACATACCGACTGGTGGCAGAGACGTTACCATGGAATTGTTTCTGGAAATAAATCATATAAAATAATATAAAAATCACTAAAAAATACATTTTGTCACCTGATTGTAGTAGTAGTTGCCAATGGTGGTCTGCTACTTACTGCAGGTAACTTTGCTAATATATTGCATTATTGTTAAACGGAATGCAATTAATAATTTCAAATATAGTTTAGTCGATTTTTTTTCGAATATTAAACTATTAACTGCATTATGATTAACTATATTGCAATATATTTGTGTGATTAATTTCCTGAAACAATTCCATGGTAACGTCTCTGCCCCCTATCGGTGAGTGTAATTTGTTGACGGTCCCTAAAACAGGTAGCAGCCAGAACGTAAATGACGTTGTTGCACAGACATTGATGGCGCCAACATGTGTTTGTGATTTTCGCGATACGGTGTACTAAACCGTCCTCAACATACTAAGCCCGTAATGTATTGCACTTATGTTGATGAATCCGATACGGTGGTAAACCGAATATCAAACCGGAGGCTAACTTGCACCTGTTGAGGTGGCATGCTCCTGTAGAGCTGCTCTTTAGCATCGCGCTAACCGGGGCTAACAGAGCCTGTCTCTTCCCGTCCTATTAACTGTACTTATGGGAGAGAGCCCGATTAAATCTGGATATTTTAATAAATTCGATGTTATAGTTTTTAAACAACATGTCCGAGTTATTTGAATGACAGAAGCTCCGCTAGCTCGATGCTAAATGGCTAACCGGAGCTAACAGCCTGTCCCCTCCCGTCCTATTAACTGTATTTATGGCTATGCCTTTTTCTCTTTTCAATATGACCAAACACAATGGCCAGAGGACCAGCATCCTTTCTTAACTGATAAACAAAATAATCTTTGAGTTCTACATGTTCTAGAAATGTTCATTAATTGACAGTCCTAATGTTTATTTTCTTGTCTTCTGATTCTTTATTACAGAAGGGGAGATTTGGAGGTACCTGGTCAGATCTTGGTCAGCCTTCAAAATCCCAGATGTTGAGACTGCAGGGATACCTCACAGAGAAGACACTTAAGAGTCATCTCTCATTCATTGAGTGGACTCATTGGTTTGCGAATGACCACAAAGATGCTCCCATAGGCAGATTGCTGCATGGCATTCACCACTTATTCAAATTGTAGAGGTTGAAGCAGTCTTCCTTGTGGTCACTTGCCATAACACTGTCATGTGTTTATGAAAACACCATCAGTAACATTTAAATTGAGTTGATGCAGACGGCTCTTTTTTTTGTCTGATTTCTTCAGTGTTCAGTGCTTGTTTGTGAGATATGCATTGTTTGAAAGTTAAGCCTTTGATTTTGTTTAATTTAATATGCCTTTCATCAACAGTGGATTGGGGGTTTTATAACAACAATTAAAGTGCCTAACTACTGTGAACGATGTTGCAGAACATATATGGTTTGTGTTGATTGCATGGAGAAGGGAATAACCAGTTACAACTTGTATGGTAAGAGCCTGGTAATACCATGGAAACAAACGAGGCTTCCTTTTACAGTACAGTTTCAGCTAACTTACTGGGTAAATTGTCGTGTTTTACTTGGTAACGTCGCAGAACGTACATGGTACAAGTTTGTGTTGACTGCATGGAAAAGGGAATAATTTATTACAAATTATATGGTAAGAACCTGGTAATACCATGGAAACAAACAAGGCTTCCTTTTACAGTACAGTTTCAGCTTAATTACTGGGTAAATTGTCGTGTTTTACTTGGTAACGTCGCAGAACGTACATGGTACAAGTTTGTGTTGACTAGATGGAAAAGGGAATAATGTATTACAAATTATATGGTAAGAACATGGTAATACCATGGAAACAAACAAGGCTTCCTTTTACAGTGCAGTTTCAGCTTAATTACTGGGTAAATTGTCGTGTTCTACTTGGTAACGTCGCAGAACGTACATGGTACAAGTTTGTGTTGACTGCATGGAAAAGGGAATAATGTATTACAAATTATATGGTAAGAACCTGGTAATACCATGGAAACAAACAAGGCTTCCTTTTACAGTACAGTTTCAGCTTAATTACTGGGTAAATTGTCGTGTTTTACTTGGTAATGTCGCAGAACGTACATGGTACAAGTTTGTGTTGATTGCATGGAAAAGGGAATAATGTATTACAAATTATGTGGTAAGAACCTGGTAATACCATGGAAACAAACAAGGCTTCCTCTTACAGTACAGTTTCAGCTTAATTACTGGGTAAATTGTCGTGTTTTACTTGGTAACGTCGCAGAACGTACATGGTACAAGTTTGTGTTGACTGCATGGATAATGGAATGTATCAATTATGAATTATATGGTAAGAACCTGGTAATACCATGGAAACAAACGGCTTCGTACCCAGTATTTAAGAAGATGTACCATGACACTAGAGGAAAACAGATTCCTGCAGAGGTTGTTACCAGGTAAGTAATTCCATAGTGGTAAATCGAATAAACCCTTTCTAAATGGGTGTAGCTATGAATAATAACTAAGAAGAAGTATTTTATTTTAAAGTACTATGCTAATTTCTAGATAGTACATCATTAAATTTGGGCTGTTACCAACATAAACCTTTGGATAATGGGTGTTTCTAAGAATTGGTTGCCTAATTTCGTAGGAAGTACACAATATCGGAGTTATTACCAACCTAAAACAGTTACAACTACACGCTACTTAGTTGAGTTGATGGTAATAGTGAAGGTTTTACTTGGTACATCAGCTGTAATTCCTCTGTATTTACCCTCTTATTACCAGTGGTAATTACACAGTAATACACTATAATTTACCGGATAATTCCTCTGTATTTACCTTCTTATTACCAGTGGTAATTACCCAGTAATACACTATGATTTACCATGTATTTACCGGGTAACTACCTCTGTATTTACCTTATTACCAGTGGTAATTACCCAGTAATACACTATAATTTACCATGTATGTACCGGGTAAATACCTAGTAATTAGGGGACTGTAAAA
Organism: Gadus morhua; assembly: GCF_902167405.1. Classification (NCBI taxonomy): domain Eukaryota; kingdom Metazoa; phylum Chordata; class Actinopteri; order Gadiformes; family Gadidae; genus Gadus; species Gadus morhua. The sequence continues at coordinate 5,910,708 of NC_044054.1, forward strand.
GGAAGGGTTACCCATTCATGGTGCGTGCTGCTTAAATGTAATCCATGGCAGCGTGCACGGTCAACAACACGTATCTCCCAATCATATAAATATAATATTGTGGAAATTGCATTAAATGGAAAGAGACAATTTCTCACATTGAGCACACAAATGCGTGACTCGTTTATTTCATTAAAAAACCAAAACATTAAGCTAACATTTAATGGGACAGCGATCCCTGAACAACCAAGACAGAGTAAACGATATGCATACAACACTGTAGATTCTACAACACTTAACAACATAGGTAAAGGTGAATTATGATATATGTATTCACTACGATATAACTAATGAAATCTTAGGCAGCAGGCAGTCGGACAGATTTTTTTATGTGTTGTGAATAATTATTCCAAAATCAGCCTTTTCTGTTTTCCCAAACGGGGGTACCATGAAGGAAATAAAACATGCCTGATTTCCTATGACAAACAGCCAATTATTTTCCAGAAGGACATGAGCAATTTGTCACAAAACATTCCCTTATTGCGACCGTAGAGATACCCTGTTTAATGATACCTGGGAAACTCAATCTAATAAAAGCAACGGTTAACATTACACGCCGTAAAGATAGAAACTAGTTAATTCAGGTCTTATGTGTGGTTTTCTTTTTTTAAGCTTATTATAAAGTATTTAGTACAAAGTATATAGTACACGTGGGCCTTCCTCTCTTGAATAATGTTGAAAATAAATATTTATACACTAAAACCATGCAACCAGAGCTATAGAGAGAGAGAGTTGCGACACGCTATGATCTCGCCGACAGGGTGGTCACGTGGTTCATGTAAGCCTCAATAGTTCCAAACACGCCGCGCTTTCAATGTATTCTATGGGACGACAGCAGAGATTTCAATATTAAATGGTAAATATGAATGAAAAAAATCACATGCAAGTATTTGTCTGACTGTTATTGCATTATTGCATATTTTTAATGTCAGTTTTACATTTAGAGCGGTAGGGGGGCAACTGAAAGCTATCTATAATTACTATTACTTAGATACGTTTTTAAGTTTTGGAGGGAAAGCTTCACGTTCGTGTTAGCATACTGGCCTAACCTTAAGTTGTACCTTACATCTGTGTTGAAATCAAAGTATTCAAGATGTTCTACCTTGATCATTTAAAGATATAAGCCACACAAAGTATCAAATATATTAAAGAATAACAACTCATTACGCTTGGATGAATGAAATTGTATTTTTTTTTATTAAACAATTAGTGTGACGAGAACAAGTGATTGCGATTGTGTGAACAGATTCAACAATGGACACAGCAGGGATACTTAGGGCAAACCATTAACATATAACATTGCAAATATACTATACTTTATGCCATTACAATACTTAGAATAGCCCTAGGAAATTCAAAATGGGTTTAGGAGGGAGGATCCTCGTTTGGTCATGAACTCTGACCTCTAACCTATTCTCAAAAGTCAGGGCATAAGTGGTTGAGGAACAGTTGTTACCCGCTCTGTGATCTTCAATGGTGTCATGGTTCAATGGTTACAACTAACATTTTATAGATCAATGGTCATACCATGGTTGGCTGTGCAGCATTTGGATGCTCCAATCGGTCCGAGAAGGGTTATCACGGCTTCCCCAAGGACCAGAGCGCAGGGAGAAATGGATGGCAATGGTCAGCCGTCAAAACGTATTGACAGTCAGCAACAGTCAAAAACTATGTAACGTAATGTTCAGATCACTTGCTAGCATTTCAAAGGGCATAATAATTGTAGTGTAGAGAATTATGACTTTCCAATGATATTTGAAGTGCAACGGAAACTGATATTAAAGCCTACCTACAGGTACACTTTGGAAATGACCAATTCAAAGCCACAAAAGTAGATAGGATGTTGAAGTTGAGGCCCGATGCAGGCCCAACAGTTTTCATCCATCGCCCTAAACCGAAGAGGAGGAAACCCCCTTCTGTGAGGGTGCCTCCGGAACGAAGTGCAACGGACCACCCATATTGCGCCAAATTAAACTTCGGTATGATCCATGCAGCTTACAATATTCCCCATTTCATGTAATTCAAGGATAGACTACACTCCTAATGGGATTACATAATTCATATTTGCACATTCAGTTTAAAAAACAACCAGAAGGCAGGGATTCTCTGAGGATTTGCACACAATGTAGATAATCGACACATTTCTACCCAATTAACAATTGCCGGTAGATCCATTTATAAATTGTATTGGTTTCTGATTGTGGCAGATGATTTAATTCACATTACAGAAATGTTTTGCTTTAATTCATTTTCTTACATTGGAGATGACAGTAGTTGCAAATGCAAAGGCAAAATACATATAACATCAACATTACCTTGTAATTGTTACAGAGATTGAGGGAGAAATTTAGGTGGATTTCAAGAGCGTTGAAAAGGACATCACAGGAGACAGAGAGAGCAATCAAGAGGCCACATTGCCAGGGGCAGGTGAATCAGGGGCAGGTGATCCAGTGGCAGGTGATCCAGTGGCAGGTGATCCAGGGATTTGTGTGCCGAGGGCCAGTCAGTCAGGGGTCCACAGTGAAGGAATAACTTTTCTAACTGGTTGGCTGTGCAGCATTTGGATGCTCCAATCGGTCCGAGAAGGGTTATCACGGCTTCCCCAAGGACCAAGAGCGCAGGGAGAAATGGATGGCAATGGTCAGCCGTCAAAACGTATTGACAGTCAGCAACAGTCAAAAACTATGTAACGTAATGTTCAGATCACTTGCTAGCATTTCAAAGGGCATAATAATTGTAGTGTAGAGAATTATGACTTTCCAATGATATTTGAAGTGCAACGGAAACTGATATTAAAGCCTACCTACAGGTACACTTTGGAAATGACCAATTCAAAGCCACAAAAGTAGATAGGATGTTGAAGTTGAGGCCCGATGCAGGCCCAACAGTTTTCATCCATCGCCCTAAACCGAAGAGGAGGAAACCCCCTTCTGTGAGGGTGCCTCCGGAACGAAGTGCAACGGACCACCCATATTGCGCCAAATTAAACTTCGGTATGATCCATGCAGCTTACAATATTCCCCATTTCATGTAATTCAAGGATAGACTACACTCCTAATGGGATTACATAATTCATATTTGCACATTCAGTTTAAAAAACAACCAGAAGGCAGGGATTCTCTGAGGATTTGCACACAATGTAGATAATCGACACATTTCTACCCAATTAACAATTGCCGGTAGAATCCATTTATAAATTGTATTGGTTTCTGATTGTGGCAGATGATTTAATTCACATTACAGAAATGTTTTGCTTTAATTCATTTTCTTACATTGGAGATGACAGTAGTTGCAAATGCAAAGGCAAAATACATATAACATCAACATTACCTTGTAATTGTTACAGAGATTGAGGGAGAAATTTAGGTGGATTTCAAGAGCGTTGAAAAGGACATCACAGGAGACAGAGAGAGCAATCAAGAGGCCACATTGCCAGGGGCAGGTGAATCAGGGGCAGGTGATCCAGTGGCAGGTGATCCAGTGGCAGGTGATCCAGGGATTTGTGTGCCGAGGGCCAGTCAGTCAGGGGTCCACAGTGAAGGAATAACTTTTGCCAGGGCCAGCTGCTCCAGGGACCAGACTGCCAGGGACTGATGGGGCGACTGTGGAGGACCTAATAAGGCAACTAGAAAAGGAAAAATTAATGAGAAGGAGAGCAGAAGAAAAAAGAATCAATTTGGCACTAAGAAAGAGAATCAATTTGGCACTAAGAAAGAGAAACAATTCAGTCAACAAGAAGTTAAAACGAAAAAGCCATATAGGTTAAATTCACCGCCCATCATAATCAGCATTGTTGAATTGGCGGCATCTGTAGGGCTTCATGTGCTGAACATCACCCTTTCCAGGATATAATTAAACAAACACTGTTATTTCTACTAGCTATCGCATCATAAAACCCGTCCTTAAATCAACCTAAATTATCCTAGTAATCCAACATAAATAACTAACTAAATAAAAGTTAGATTCACTAGTACTGAACTTTGTAATTGTTGGTGTAGATACCATCACATGGTGCAGTCGAGCTAACAAACTAGCAGGCAATCGGTCGTCTACCAAGATAAAAATATATATAATTACGCTGTGCATATACAAATAAATATCAATATATGCATCATAAAGGTCCTGATACAATATAGACAGTTGACAATTCAAAAGAGGTAGCTATTAATCAATTTACCCCCGGAGATACCTTCACAGATGGTGAAGTTGAGCTAACAAACTAGCAAGCAATCGGTCGTCTACCAAGATGAATATATATATAATTACGCTGTGCATTTACAAATAAAGATCAGTATATGCATCATAAAGGGCCTCTGATACAATATAGACAGTTGACAATTCAAAAGAGGTAGCTATTTAATCAATTTACCTCAGAAGTTACTCGGCGGCCAGCAATGGAAATGAACGGTCTCCTACGCCGTAAAATGGTTGTTTGGAACTATTCGAGGCTCCATACCCCGGAAGTAGGCGCTACAACGGAGTCCAATGGAAGTGTCGCAACTCTCTCTCTCTATAGCTCCGCATGCAACCAACTGTTAGCAACATAATAGAAAACAAAATAGAAAAGCAGCAATGGGTGGGTGGAAAGCTAGCTATTACTGCCTACCTAGACAGAAATTCAACCCTCCTATCCTTCAGTGCTGAGAATGTAAATGAAGGCATCATAAAATGTTCCTTTGCTCTTCTACTCCCGTATTACTGATGACTCCATAGAAATTATTGACAGGTCTGTCAGTCTCTCTTGTTTACAGGTGTTCCGTAGGTCTTCACTCGTCTTAAACACGAAAATGACCTCTCGGCTGAGACTGGTAACGGGAATCTGAAGGCCTGCCTCTGGCAGGCCTTCAGGTCATCCTGTATGATCATCTCAAGTAGTTGACCAGGCCTTTTGAGGAATGTGGTTGTTCTGACTTAATCTATTTGCTCCTCTTTGCTGTTTAAACTTGTACAAGAAGGACACCTACTGGTGTACCCTGGTATCGCACCCTACGTGCCTTGGTTTTGTTTTTTACTTCGCTCGTGAGAATCTAGTTCTAACATCTTGAGAGAGATGTGTGCAACAAAGCTGTTTCTCATGGTCAGATCCTTGGAGTAGATACGTCCGTAAGTGTTGTACACAATTATTGTTTGAGTTATTAGATGAACACTCGTGAAAATGTCTCTGTTATACTTTACTGTTACACACATTTCAACTCATTTGTTCGCTAACTATGTAGCTCGTGGTTATTGTCCGATATGATTAGCATGTTGCTTGTGAATATAAAACACAAGTTGATGCGATAGTAATTTGACATAGGCCTTTGGTAATTTGATGTTTTTCTGTTTATTTTATAGTTCTATAAAAAAAAGAATGAGAGCAACATTGTAAAGAGTAAAATAACATTGCATTGAAGAAACGTTCTGGAGCTTCATTCATTCCACATTCTTTCTGGTTAGCTATCTGTCTACGCCTTGCAAGGACGCAGTTGTAAGGACAGAATGGTGGTGTTCTCATAAACTAAAAGCAGTTCATTCTTTAACCTGTGGACATCAAAGAAGGGGTAAACATCCAACAACTTTGCCAGTTCCGTAGCTGGGAATCCATTGGTTTTTGCAAAATCAGTAAATGCTGCAGGGTCAAGCAGACGGAAAAACTGGAGGTTTTGCATATCACTCAATCTTTCTGTCATCTGAGTGATGATACCATCCACGATCTTGTAGTAAAGAATCCGATAAGAATCACTTGCTCCTCTTGAATCGGAGGAATGTTGTTCATGACTGAGGCCTTCCTCGTAGTCTTGCCAGCCCTTGCGACAGCGGATTCTGCTGGGATCCTCATGTCCAATCGTGGTCGTGGTGTCTTCATAAATCTCCTGGAACTTGGTTTGTGAGCGCAGGGATTTGATAGCAGCTATGGTGGCATCCATCTGGTGGTTAGACTTACACAAGTCAAGTGTTCTCGCTTGAAGGATGGTGAATAGGACCTATGTATGGTGATAGATGTTCAAGAACACTTTTAAAAGAAACATGAACTTGAAGTCATGCAGTTTGTCTTTAAGTGACTTGCTCTGATTAATAGAGTCGTTATACCAGCCTCTTTCAGTCATGATCTGGTCAAATACAGTAATCAGGGTGTCCCTACCCTCATACATTGCACTAACCGCTCTGCTTTTGAAGTGCCAGCGTGTAGCCGAGCCTCCCGGTACTCGCGCTCCACCAGCCTCAGTTAGTAAAGCAGTAAGTTTAGCAGACTTTGTGAAAAGGTTGTGGAAACTCTCCAGCCCCGCGACGAAGAGTTTTGCGTCTTGAATGTCTTTGCTACCTTGTGCCAACACGAGATTTAAGCGGTGCGCATAACAATGAATGAAGAGCGCATAAGGGCAAAGAGCTTTTACTTTCGCCCTCACGCCTCCGTGCTGCCCACTCATGATGCTGGCGCCGTCAAATGTCTTACATATTAATTTCTCCTACGGATTGTACTTTCTTAATGTTCCCAATATAACTTCAGTTAAAGCCGCGGCATCTCTTTCTGCACTGATCCTAAGAATCTTTCGCACACATTCCCTTTCTCATTCTCTGGAACTCCTGGCACAACCTTAATTGCCGGACATACCATTACCATTAATACCTTACCAATTCTTCGATCTGATCACTCTGCACTGTTATGCAACGTTGATCTGCCCAACATTAGGACAATGGCCCCCAGGTGGCGTTTAAACACATCTTTACTAACTAACTCTGGATTTCTTAGTTCACTCAACGTTCAATTAAAAGATTTTTGGGATATTAACACAAAGGAATGCTCCATTCCACAAATTTTATGGGAGGCGATAAGTAAGGAATAATCACCGAGAGGCCGGGCAATAAACAGTTTGATATGCCCGGCTCGTGGACGGCTTACCGCCCGAGACGAAGTCGAGGGCGGTAACCTTCCGCGAGCCGGGCATATCAAACTGTTTATTGCCCTGCCTTGAGGTGATTATTCCGTTTATTCTACTTCGCGCCGGCCAACATAATAAAACAATTCAAATACTTTAATAATTAGCCTTTTTCTTATTCGTATTGCATGCTTATTAATGTATGCTCTGTTTAAGTTCATCTCCCTCGAAAAGTAGTTCCCTTTAGAACTACGGTGAATAACGTTAGCTCAACTGTAGGTAACGCGTTTCAATAGCAACCACACAAGGTTGCAACTGATCACTAGTTTAACAACGTAGTTGTTGCATTCGTATCAAGTCAGCTTTAATGACGATCGATCAAACATGCACTCCTTGGTTTATTTTTACAACGGACCTCATGTTTGAAATGTATGTGATAGAAAACGATACAAGCGGCGTATTGATCTACTGTGCTCAGTCAGCAGCAAGTAGAACCGACAAATCAGCGGGCAATATGCCGGATTAATGCACCCCTCCCAGCCAATCAGAATCGAGCATTCTTAAATGAAGTAGAATAAAGTGCTTTATTTGTGGTTTATGTATTTCATTCTCCTCAACTCTAGTTAAAACAAAAGCTTCCCAGATCACAAATCTTGAATGCAAAATAGAATCGTCAGAAAACGTACAAAAACATAGCTTCTCAGATGATCAGTCTAAACTGCTGATATCTTTGAAAGATGTATACAAGGCACTGGCTGTATCAAAGGCGGAATTTATCCTGCACAGAACTAGACAAAAGTACTACTTTGAATCAGAGAGGCCTAGTCACCTGCTGGCTCTTATGCTTAAGAAATGTGAAACGAAAGCTCACATCCCAGCAATAAATAAGCCTGTTGGTAAAATTAGGAAAAGTTCCCTTGGAGTGCTCTAGTTTTAGACCAATATCTTTACTTACAAGTAATCTTAAGATATATGCTAAAGTTCTTGCTCTGCGCCTTGAAAAAGTTATTCAATTTCTAGTCGATGAAGACCAAACAGGCTTTATCAAAGGACGCTATGCATCTGATAACATGAGAAGGCTGCTACATTATAGATGTAGCAGAGACACACCCAAATCCTTTTGCCGTATTTTCACTTGACGCCGAGAAAGCCTTTGATAGGATAGAGTGGAACTACCTATATGTGGGCAGTTTTGGATTCAGAAATAATTTTATAGCAATGATCAAGGCGCTATACCACTCACCTTTAGCAAGTGTTCTAACAGGGGGCATAACCTCTTCTCCTTTTACCCTGCAGCGTCGAACAAGACAGGGGTGTCCACTCTCGCCACTTTTATTTTGTCTATCTCTGGAACCCCTGGCACAAGTCATTAGGCAATCTACAGCTCCCCTATGAAAATTGGTCATCATAATCATATTATATCTCTATGTGCGGATTTCTATGTGCGGATTTCCCGTGATCCGTACGGATCAACCCTCACGGTTCGGGACGCAAGTGATCCGCGGATCGGCTGATAAAAAAAAAAGTTGTGCGTTGACGTGATCAGCGCATGTTTAGAGGACAATTCCGGTATTAACAATATCATCAAGTATCGTAGCGAAATACAGTTTCTGTTGTGTTTTATTTGGCGTTCCGTAAATCCTATTGAAACGTAAACCGGAACCGGACGTGTTTAGGTTTGGTTGTAGTCTTTTCGCTCGGTTCGCCGTATCGACAGTAGGGCTAGAACCGAGCGAAAAGACTACAACCAACCCCCCTTGCAATGAGCAATGAGTCTCCCAACCGAAATCAATGGATTTACAAAATGCCAAATAAAACACGACAGAAACTGTATTTCGCTACCAAACTAAAAAAAGAAGATAAGGATGTCTGCATTGCCTTGGGAGAGCGTATACTCTAAACTCTCCCCAGGCAATGCAGACATCCTGAAGGGTTAGGGATTATTTACTATCCTATCCATGTTAAAAAGAAGAAGGAATAATGCCTCAGATAATAATTGCACATTTTTAGATATTGACCATGCTTAAAGGAAGCAGGATTATTGCCTAATTTTTCCCTTTATTTTGTTTTTACACAGTTGAAGATTTTATTTAAAGTCAGATTTGTCTTGTTATCTTTATTGTTGTTGTTGATCCGAAGATGATCCGACCCGTGACTCAAAAACCGTGACCCGATCCGAACCGTGAGCTTTGTGATCCGTTGCACCGCATAATCCAAGGTTATTATGCGGTAACAAGCCATTTCATCAACCCTCTTGGTCATCTCTTGGAGTAAATACATTAGGTGACGTAACGCTTAAGGTCTTCGCTCCATACAAGACTTAAGAACACGCTTTTCTCTTCCTATGTCCTCTTATTTTGTTTACTTTCAGCTAAGATCTGCCTTAAAAACGTATGGAGTTCCCTGGAATTCTCCTCTCCCCTCACATCCCTTGTTACGATGGATTGCACCATTACTGGGCAGATCTTCTGTCTCCTTAGTATATATTTCACTGATTCAGTACAGGGCCAAGGCTTTACCAATTGAATCTATATGGAACAGGGAGCTGGGGAGTTTGAATATAAACTTGGATTGGGAGAGAATTTGGTGCAATTAAGCATGACTTCTAAGAACCTAGCTCACCAACTAATTTACTTCAAAACCATACACATCACACCCTATAAGAGATTTCAGATGAAATTGCAGACTACTGTCAACTGTCATGTAACACTGCTTCACCCGGAACATTCTTACACATGTTTTGGGATTGTCCGGTTATCTCTAAGTTCTGGTTTCATGTAAATTCTGTTTTAGCGGATATACTTGATATTTTTTATGTTCCTAATCTGTTTTTTGTCTGCTTAATGATAATTCTGATATAAATCTAAAGCAAATTCTGTTCAAAATGATTTTCGCAGGGTTTACCTCTGCAAAGAAAACAATTTTGAAAAAACTGTTTTACTCCAGATATGTGTATGAAATCATTCTGGATCCATAGCCTGGTCAACATTGGCAATCTTGAACATACAACTGCCCGCACGACCAGTGACTGTTCAAGCTTGGCACTCTTTCTCATCCAAGATAATCTCTTGGGCTAGGGACACCAACTAGGCAGTTTTTGTTGTGATTTACCTGCTGAACACGTTTTAGTTGCTTTATGTATTGTCCTACCAACCTGATATTTTTTCTTATTTCTTTTTCTTTTCTACTTTTCTTAATTTAACATATGACTTTTGATATGTCTGTAACCCCCCCCCGCACCCCCTCCATTTCAAGAAACAATAAAAATGATGATCACAAAAAAAACTGTTTAAGGCGTAACTAAATAAATTTTCAACCGTTAATCTTCGTTCAAACCATTTAACGACTCTACACACTTCTTTCTTCAACAATATCCAAATGGAATTTTGATATCATTATCGAGTATTAGAGTTTGCCCGGCGCAATGGAGTCCATGTTATTGGCTTGGGGCATTGAGTTTCGCTTCCAAATCTGCAAAAGTAAAAAAAAGTAGCACCAAACCTCTGCAGTAGCATGACTAGGGTCCCTACACATAAAACAAAGCTCAAACAACTTTGTTTGCAAACCCGGCTTTATTTAAAAAGACAGTTTAACAAGCATTACCGGTAGGTCCGTGTTTACAGGAAGTCCACACAAGTCGATTGCCGAATGCGCCAGTGCTCATTTCGATAAGGGCGACTTCATCATTCCTAAAAGAGCTGCTGACCCAAAGAACCCAGAGAAAGTGTCATTGAAGAAGAATGCTATTCCACGAGTGCAGCAAGTGGCTATGGATAGACTTGGTAAAGTTCTTTGCTTATTTGTCGCGTTATATGATTTTTCACAATTGGTGTGGAGGAGGAAGAGTCATCCGAACCTTTAATAATTGGGGTCATATATTTGTGTAATAACGGTACAATGACATGTGTAGCCGAGCTAAATTTGTTCGATTTTGTTTTATTTTTGGTCATTGTTCATACCTTGTTTGTAAACTCCCCCAAAGATTGGTTCCTGTGTAAGTTGGTTCCGCGTTATTGTTTTCTATGGCATGCCTTTTTGTTTCCCTGGGGAGTGGTTTGGCGTTGCACCTGTGTGTCTAGCTTCTAGGGTTGGATTTAGTGATTCGTTTCCGTGATTCAGTTCGCGTCGTTCAGTTCGCCAAGAGGAGTTTCTGGGTGCAGTGAATCGAATCATGCACGGTTCTCTGAGTCAGTCAGATTCAGCTCCTCGTTCGTTCGTTCGTTCAGTCGTGTTTCTCATTCTCAAACGTCAACATTACCACTTTAACCAAACGCAGCGGGATGGGGGTGTAGTTTATTATTGGATGTTTAACATATCAGAAAGATAATAGACTTGATTTAGCAATAGGGGTGTGACGATACACTCAGCTCACGAGACGAGACGAGACACGATATTCGGTACGAGATTTTAAGAAAACTACAATGACAAAATATATGACTGGACCAACAGACTTTTATTTAACCGAGTTGCACATGCATTTTGAAATGTTTTATTATAACTCTTAACATTCATGAAATTGAAACTAAAACTAAAATTTATAAAAGTTGAAGTAAAATAGATTAAATTAAATAATTCTCTTTTTTTTCAAGTGCAAACAATATTATGTGCAAAACCAAATCAAAGTTCTACTCCATCAATACAGTGTGCAAATAGTGCAAACAGAGTCTGACCAAGTATGTCACTGACAACTTGGTATTGTCCGTTTCTTAGTCACTCTACTGCCATTCATAATTTCCGCCGGGTACCCAAAATGCTGCCAAACAAATCATTTAAAAGTGGCGGGGGCATCATCGACGGTAATACGGGTATTTTCCGACGTCATTCTGGCTGCCTATGGCTGCTTCCCCTGCTTCCCCCGCTTCCCCTCCTTCTCCTCCTCTTCTTCTTTTCCTTCTCCTTCGTAAGGTTCTGGCAGGATAGACGTAGCAAAGGTGCATTACTGCCCCTACAGGCCACAAATAGAAGTTTGGATAGCTCACAAATCTCGCGAGACAGATTTTTAAGGATATCGTCGAGTTTAATCTCGCGAGATCTCGTTGCACGAGATCTCGTCACACCCCTATTTAGCAATGATGGTGGGGGTGCCGGTTGTTTAAGGCTCTCATAAACAAAAAATGTATTAACACTGCCTTCAAAACGAGAGATGGTTAATTGTGAAAAATGCAGTAAACTGTAATCAGAAAACGTGGTTATATGCTATAGACCCTATAGTATCTGTGGTATAAAGGCTGGTACGAATTTCTTATTACAAATAGTATGTACACTTATAGACCGTTGCGATTCCCATTGAAACGAATGGCGCAGTGACTAGTCTTCACAACGAGAGCTGGTAGGTTGTAACAAATGAATTAAACTGTAATCAGACAATGCGGTTATATGCTTTAGACCCTAGAGTATCTGTGGTATAAAGGCTGGGACGAATTTGAAATTACAAATATGTAAATGTTGAAAGTATGGACTGCCGCGATTCCCATTGAAACAAATGGCGTGGTGACTAGTCTTCAAAGCGAGAGCTGGTAGGTTGTGGAAAATGCCTTAAACTGTAATCCGTCAACGCGGTTCTATGCTAAAGACCCTAGACTAGTATCTGTGGTATAAAGAATGGGACGAATTTCAAATGACAAATATGTACACTTTATGTTGAAAGTATAGACCGTCCTGATTCCCATTGAAACGAATGCCGCGGTGACTAGTCTTCACAACAAGAGCTGGTAAGTTGTAAAAAAAATAATTAAATTGTAATCAGTAGGGCTGTAACGATACACAAACTCACGATTCGGTTTGTATCACGATTTTTGACCCACGGTTCGATACCCTCCCACGATTTTTTGAAATTTAAAAAGCATTTTATTTAAACAACACTTATATACCAATTAACTTAATGTAACATTTAATAACAAATAATTTGGAACACTGAACAGATTTGAACAGAAAGAATACTATTAAAGTATAGCTAAATGAATAAAGAAATAACGTGTGGGAGGATGCTTTTTTCAACTGTTTGGTTGGTTTAGTCAAATATCCTTATTAGCACTACTTATTAGGCTATGTAGCTTAAATAATGACATAATCAGGCCGTATAGAATGCAACATGTTTAATAGCCTAACTTTCAATAGATGGAGAAAAACCTGAAGGTCATGAACGTCGCAATAACGAGGCGTTACGAGTAGCATATGTGTGTGCGCCAGAATGGCAATGTGCGTATGCGTGTGTGAGTGACGTCAGCGAGTGAGTGGACGAGCGAGGAGAGCGAGCGGTAGCGCGTGTGTCTAGTGAAGAAGCGAACGAGTCCGGTAGAATAAAGTACCCATCCTGTCAATAATCGGTGGCCGCTTCATTCCGACCTATAAGCAGACAAACTGCCAGTCAAATCACACAAAACACTAGAGACAGGATCACACAGGCCCCCTCTGGATAAATGTCGTTCATATTGCATATGAGCACTTCGACGGCTGTGGAGAAATGCGATCCTCCGTAGCCACGGAGGATTGCAGTCGCATAATTACAGCATCGATAGGAGGGGGCGCTGTCAGCAGACTATTATCTAGACAAATTATTAGCAAATTTCAATCGGACAATTTGACCGCAGAGTTAGAAAAGGCGTATCGCGCTTCTGCCTTCTCACACCGCGAGACAGGATCGTGGCTTTGAGTATCGCGATTTTCGGTTTGATACGCGTATCGTTACAGCCCTAGTAATCAGACAACGCGGTTATATGCTATAGATCCTAGAGTATCTGTGGTATAAAGGGGGACGAATTTCGAATTATAAATATGTACAATGTATCCTTTAAATACGTCCATGCAACAGATGGGCAATGTGAATAATAGATAGCTCGCTCACTAAGCCCATTTGTTTTATTCCCCAAGAAACCGGTTGATTACTGTCTCTCATTGGCTAAAATGGTCCCTGGAGAAGTGGTTATACTCTAAATGTTTGCCCTTTTCTAACGCAGCCCAGAAAAAAACCTATTTAAGAAACGGTGACATCTACTCTATTAAGTTTACCCAAAAATCCTTCAGTAGTATTTGCTCGTTGTCACATAATTTCTGCTGCATGATCTCAGGGAGGGAGGATTATGAAATTACTAAACTAATACTGGCCCACAGACTAGTGACAGACAACTATGCATTTTGAGTGAACTAATCCTTATTCCTGGAATGAGACCTATTCTCTCACTTGGCTAGTCAGTAATTTATTTTGTAAACTGTCTTTGAACAGCTGAATTGGCAACACATAGCATGGGTCAGAGTGGGCCACTATTATAAAATTAAAATGACATGATCAGGAGCAGTTTGTAGGTTTTACTGGTCACACATGCAGCTTGCATGAATGTAAAATATAGATGATGCAAAGACGGTGTTTCAGTAATTTTTTGAACATTTATTGAAATAAAATACTTCAGATCTGAATTTGACAATGCATCCTTGTTCATATTTGAACTAAGATTAAAAAAACCGCACATCATTCTCCTCCACATCAATCAGCTCATTATATATATATAATATCAATATCGATATATATGCAAATATCATATGATGATTGAACATCATCATTCAAATTATTCAACAATCGAATCAGTAAAGGCAGCGAGTATTAGCCAATAAGAGGCAGAGTAGCGTGGGTCATGGCGCACGGAGCTTTTGGCCGTGATATTATAGATACAATTATATTATATCGTATACTATTATATATAGAGCTCCGGGAGTCGCAAACGGCAACAATCACTTTCTCCTCCATGCTGCAGTTCACCCCGGACTGCACTGCACTGAGTTTGACGGTTGAACGCTGATTGGCTGTTACGTTACATATGTCACTCAGTGGCCACTCTGTTGAACGCTGATTGGCTGTCATCACGTGAAATTCGCGTCGAAGTTGAAATATTTCAACTCGAGCAAATTTGTCGCTGCACAAATCCTCGTGAACGCGCTCGCCTGTGCACGGCGAAAGTGTGGCGCGACAAATCAAAACTTGTCGCCGGTTTTCTCTCGCAAAAAATTCGCCTGATACGCGTCCCTACGTCCACTTGTATGGGTTCTTGTCACCACGTCGCGTTTGGTGTGATTGCAGAAAAGTGGGCAATTTGGCTTGCAGATACTACTGAATGGTGCGCATCTGGGGGGATTTAGAAGTGGGTATACGCAATGATGACTTAAAAACAAGTGGGTATACGCGGGTATACGGCGTATACCCACTTATTACACTTATTACACCTGGACTACACCAGTGCCTAGAAAAGCATACGATTGGCTGGCTCTCGTGAGTCGTGACGTCTCTCAGTCGGTCCCTCCTCACCACTCACACAGTGAGTGAACGAAATGTCAGCGAGTCAACGACTAGTGGGTCTGGGAGGAGTCGAGTCTGAGAACGAACGAGACGAACGAGAGAGAGGAACCAGTTCGGTTTGTTCGTCTTAAAGATTCGTTCATTTGAACTGATTCGTTCGCAACCGAGCCAACTCTACTATCTTCAGTGGCCGCTGATGAACAGAGCTGCTGAGTTGTGTTTGTGTCTCTCTACCTTTTGATATTTTTGTACAACTTTTGTTTGTCGCCCTTGGACGGTTGCGGTGGTTCACACTGCTTTGCGACATGCTTTTGGGCACGTGGGAGAAATTTCCTGGTGTGTAGACAATTTTCTGTCATTGAACTGTTGGAAGGGCAGACTTTTAGTTCTTATTAGCTTTAAGGTGTTTTGTTGCTTGAGCCGGTGTTAGTTTGCTACGGGGATTCCTGGCCGCGTGTGATTCGGCATGGGCTACGGGGTTTCCCGGCCATGTGAGATTCAGCATGGGAGGAGGATCATTGCATGTCCTGTGTTGACGTTTAAAATGCAGTTGTGTGATTCGGTATGTGAGGTCAATTGTTTGTTTCCTTTGTTTTGTAGAGTGGAGAGAGAAATCCTGGATTGTGGGTGACACCCCTGTTTTTTGGTCTCCTTTAAAAGGTAGGCCTGTGATGGGTTTTTGCTTATCGTATAACATAAAATGAGTGCCAGAGGAAAATGACAATTCTTTATTATATTTTATTACCTTATTAGTGTATATATTTTATGTACTGTTTTTTTATTTATTTAATTTTATTTAATTAATTTCTTTAAGATCGTTTTATGCTTTGTTTACATTTTTATAATTTATCTACTACATGTATTCATTATTAGTCACAGGATATGTCTAGCTTGATGGGTGCTGATGCACGGTGCTGAGTGTAGAGAGATATCCTGGATTGTGTGTGACGCCCGTGTTTTTTTGTCTCTTTTAAAATAAATAAACCTCCCTAACTGGACTCCTGTGTGTGCCCCACTCAACGAATACAAGACACAACGCAGAAACCCATTGGTTACACATACACCTATTATTCACCTACGACTGCACAACTATACATGGTTAGATGTATACGGCCTATAGGGAGGAGGTCCAACACCTAACTGCATGGTGCGCCAACAACAACCTGGCTCTCAACACTAAGAAGACGAAAGAGCTCATCGTGGACTTCAGGAAGACTAGAGGTGGCACACACACCCCCATCCGTATCAACGGGACGGAGGTTGAGCGTGTCACCAGCTATAGGTTCCTGGGTGTCCACATCTCAGAGGACCTCTCTTGGACCCTCAACACCTCTAAGCTGATCAAGAAGGCTCACCAGCGTCTCTTCTTCTTGAGGAAATTAAAAAAGGCCCATCTGTCTCCTCAGATCCTGGTGAACTTCTACCGCTGCATCATTGAGAGCATCCTTACCAACTGTGTCACAGTATGGTATGGAAACTGCTCTGTCTCTGACCGGAAAGCACTGCAGAGGGTGGTGAAAACTGCCCAACGCATCATCGGTTCCTCACTCCCCTCCATCAAGGCTGTCCAGAGCAAGCGATGCCTGCGAAAGGCGTGCGGCATCTGTTTGAATTCTGACTGTTCTCACCCCAACCACAGACTGTTCACCCTCCTCCCCTCCGGGAGGCTACAGGTCTCCCCGGACCCGGACAAGCAGGTTTAGGGGAAGCTTTTTCCCTGCGGCTGTCACCCTCCTAAACTCTACCCCCCCCCCCCCCCCCTCTCAGTGTCTGCTCCCCCCCCCCCGCGGCCATTCATTGCACTAATCCATGCTAGTTGACTGAACAATTATCCCTCTACTTGAATTTACATATCCCCTGTATCAACACCCATAGTACTCTATTTTATTATACTATATTTATATTTATTTATATAAATTACTGCACTTATTGTACCTCTATGCTGCTCTGATACTGTATAATTCATGTACAAACTGCACTTTACTGCTCCTTTGCACTTCCGGTTGGTCACAAAACCTCATTTCGTTGTACTCTGCACAATGACAATAAAGTGAATCCAATCCAATCCAATCCAATACAACACACAATAAAACAAACTTCACAAGGAGAAGTCCAATGCATTGGCTAAAGCCAGGAGTTTATATTGCCATTGTAGGGCAGCATGGCCCCCCAAAACTATTAAAGCATTTGGTTAACCAAATGGTAATCTATCAATTGAAGCTCCTCAAGGTGTCCAAAAAAAGGGGGGTCGTGGCCGTCTTGCTGAGATGGGTGGGGGATGGGGGCTGAATGGTTGTGAGAGTTGAATGAAGTAGCCTACATGTTGCTCCCATTGGTAACTGCAGAGCAAGATCCGTTGATGTTACTAAAAGACAAATGCTGCATACTTAGCTTACTGCATTTTACAGTTCAGATTTTCCATCATCAGGTACAAGATTGTTTGTTGTATGTTATTTTACCGTTATACACAATTATACAACGGGGGGCCTAAATCCAGCGATCTGATTGGTTCCTAACTGTTGTATAATGAGCGTATACATAACTGCTATGACGCCCGATCATTTTGTGAAAGTTTGCATATGACTCCGCGCCTGGAAGTAGAAACAGTTACAAAGTAAAACATATGTTGGATGATGGGCATTGGAGAGGGTGTAAATGTTGTTACTCCGGGAGTGAGCAAGGCGATGGAGAGACTAACGAAAGCTTAGGCACACAGCGAGTGAACTGCTCCATAGGATAAATTGCCGGCGAACCGCTCTAGCCGAGCCTTCTCTCGGAGGGACGCTAAAGTGTGTTGCATAGCGACCGTCGTGCATTTTGAAGGCAGCCAGGAGGGACTACTTTTTTGTATTCTTTAATAAAACGGCTACTTTGACTTTCTTGGTTTATTTTTAAATGTAGTGTGTCTATGACTTTCGTTTCGCCATAATAGTAACCGTTGTATAAATATAGATAGATCACTTCAGTCAGTTGTATGTGCCCTCCGCTGCGCTTCGGGGCCGGACAACGCCCCTTAACAGTGGTATAATGAGCACAAACCACAGCCTGTCGTGATCTATTGCTTAAATATATGACCACAATTGTTAAACGTTCAGATGACTCTTTCTTCGACATGGTTTACACAGAAAACGAATGACGTGGTCCGGAAATTCCCACCACAACTCCTTATACACTATAAATCGATGTTAGCCCACCTGGACAGCTCACAAGATCATCTTTCACTTTCTCGATGAAGTTAGGGCTTCCAGGACTTATAGCTTTGTTTCCTGACGCATCCTCCCCCACACCAATTTTGAACAATATATAACACAACAAATAAGCAAACAACCTTACCTTGAGTCTATCCATAGCCACTTGCTGCACTCGTGGAATAGCATTCTTCTTCAATGACAGTCTTTGGGTTCTTTGGGTAAGCAGCTCTTTTAGGAATGATGAAGTTGTCCTTATCGAAATGAGCACTGCAGACACGGTGATCCTTCTGCATCAGCATCTTCATTGGCATCTCAATGTCCATATTCAGAACAATAAGCCACTTGTCTACCAGAGATCGGTAATTGTACTGCGATGGCAGTCTATAGAAAGTTTCTGGGGTGTGACTTTTCAATTGTTTTCCGCAGCCGGGGAAATCGCAAACAGGAACCATCTCTCTATCTTGACTTGAAGCTATAGATGGGTCATCTTCTCCGGTGCTTGAGCTGTCCTTCACTCTATGCGCTAATCACGTGTGCAGTGCGTCTTCTGTCAACAATGTGCCATGCTTGATTGTAGCCAACAAATATTTTGTAACTGTAACTTATGATGCAAGTCCTTTGATTTACGTGTAAACACTTGCTATATATTATTTATAAATATAAATTATATAAATTATAAATTCCAAAACGTTCCTCCTTGAACTGAGCTCTGGCACATTCGGCAATCGACTTGTGTGGACTTCCTGTTAACACGGACCTACCAGTAATGCTTGTTAAACTGTCTTTCTAATTAAACTCCGGGTTTGCAAACTAAGTTTTTGCTTAATTTTATCTGTATGGACCCTAGTCATGCTACTGCAGAGGTTTGGTACTATTTTTCACAATATTAGTGGTTAAAAAATGCTGATTTGGAAGTGAAACTCAATGCCCCAAACCAATAACATGGGCGCCAAACATTGCGCCGGGCAAACTCTAATACTCGACTTTCAATGAAGTAGGTATCTGGAGGGCTTATTTGACGGGTTTTCATGCCAAAACAAAGACCCTGGGTTCAATATTCGCCGGAATAACACTTTAAAGACTCACGCACGCGCGCACACACACACACACACACACACACACACACACACACACACAGGGCAATACGTTTGACGTTTCAGATTCTTTTGAACTTTTGTTCAAATCCCTTCACTTGATTTAAGCCATTTAACGTTTATTTATGTCTTAATCTATGTGGCTTTATTAGTTTATTTTCTAGTTTAAGGTTCATCTTCAAGTCAAATAGATTACTTAGGCAGATAGTGATTATGGGATGTAAATAGCCAACCCAGTCGCCAAGAAAAAACGTTGACGGTGTACGTTTCCATGAACACTGGATACGTAGCATTTCAACGTAAAAAATAGCGTGTTATACCTACAGTATCCACGCGTGCCGCTGTGGAGGCGGGTTTCGGGGTTTGGGTTTCACGGCTTTCGCGGCAAATTGTGGACACGTTTGTTGAGGGGGGGGACGACGACACGTTTGTTGAGGGGGGGGGGGGGGGAGACACGTTTGTAGGGGGGGGCACGCTCGACAACGAGAGTTGGTTTTTATTGAACGCTCGACAACGAGAGTTGGTTTTTATTGAACGAGACTTCAACACGGAACAGCTGCACGAAACGATGGTCACGTCACTCTCGGTGACGGTGTCGACAACAATGAACACACGAACAATGTTAATAGAACAACACACAACCACATAACATCCCGAACCCATTAACCCCACTTAATCCTAACAACAAAACAAGTTAACAAAAGCCCCATTTGTCAACTGACAACCCCAATTCCCAGAATCCCCCGTGGCTCCGGAACACGGCGTAGCCGATATTAATCTTTATTATCTGAATGGGAAATGCAATATTTTAGGACAGATACACCATTAAACGCGTTTCTAATGACATTTCTAGCGAGAAATATACTTTTTACTTGCATAATCTTCAGTCAGTGATTGTGTCTGATCTTTAGTTTTATAGTTATTAGGATTTGATCGGCTCGCTCGCATGTTTCAACGACGTCAGGTTGTTAGGAATAGGGACGCTGCTTTCGCTAAACTAGCAGCTCACGTGCTTCCTGTGTTTGTGTTATTAAACTTTTACTTTATGTAACTTTTAATGATATCATCTTGTTAGAAACACGTATATCTGAGAGCCAACCCAGTCGCCAAAAGCATACGTTGACAGTGTACGTTTTGTGAACACTGGATTACGTCGCATTTCAACATAAAATAGCGTGTTATACACACACACGCACGCAAACACACACAAGCACACACACGCACACGCACGCACAGACACACACAGACACAGACACACACACCCACACACAGACACACACACACACACACACACACACACACACACACGGTGCATTTCGCTGCTAAAACAACAACAAAATTCCCTCAAATATTATTACTAAAGAACCGTTTTCCAAAGAACGAAATGTAAACCAATGCATTCTGAATGGGAGTGTTTCTCAGATTTTTCCATGCTACACAGAACGAAATGTAAACCCATGCAAAGAAAGACTTCATGGTCATATTAATTTAAATATCTTTAATCTCCTGAGTGTGTTGGGTGGTATTCTAGTTTTTTCAACGGGGCTGCATCCAGTCACTTGACCGTCATGGTCAGTGGCGGACTTAGCAATTTGGGGGCTCAAGGCGAATTTAGCTAGTGGGGCCCTCAACATTCATATGCGAGAAATAAGTTTTCAGATATCACACCATCGTATGTCAAAATGCAAAATATTTATTTAACAAAAATAGTTTTAAAAGGAAATTGAAGCTTTCAGTGCTAACTGTATTTTTTATATGTGCAATCAATAAACATATCTTTAAATAAAATATACATCTGAATGCCAAAAAATAAATAAATGTAAAAAAGTAAAGCAGTGTGACAGAGCATTTGTAACTGAAAATGATAAAGAATAATTATTAATCACAACAACACTTAAAGTGAAAATATGAGAGAGAGGAGGCAGAGTTTGTGCATGTGTGAGAGAAAGAGAGAGAATGAGTATGTGAGAGAGAGGTCTGAGTGAGTGATGAAGAATGTCCCTGTGTGTGTGTGTGTGTGTGTGTGGCACCGGTTTTCATGCATCAGGGTCGGGATGTGTACCATCTGTAGAAATCTAGAACAGAAAAAATAAATGCAAACACATTAACAGTTAACACTTTTTGTAATATGATACATAGTATGCAAAACCATTCAATTTGCTTGAGATGATAATGATTATATGATTAATTATCAAGCAGTCACAGGAATGCACTGCAAAATCATTACCTCACTTCTTGTCCCTGTTTCTGTGCTATCCTCTCTCTCCTTCTGTCCCTCTGTTTCTATACCTCTTCATCTGCTTCTCTCTCCCTGGTATGCCCATGTGCCTTACTGTCACTATCTTCCTGCTTCTTTTTCCTGTTTATTTCTCTTCTTATGAACACTGAACAGGTGGCAGTTTCTTCTCAAACAAATCTGACCTTTCTCACTTTGGCCTCTGCAAATCTGCTTATAACTTCATCCATATCAAGGGACTGTTGGACCTCATGTTCAATTGAGATTGTGGCAAGGGCAGACAGCCTATCCTGGGCCATTGTAGAACGCATGTATGTTTTCAGGCGTTTCAGCGTGGAGAAGCTTCTCTCACCTGAAGCAACCGTGACTGGGAGAGGAAGGAGATGGCGCAGGGCTATGCTGACGTTTGGGTAAATGTCTAAGACATTCTCCTTGTAGATGTGGTCTAACATTTGAAGTGGAGTGGTGATGTGTGGAGGGAAGGACTGGACAGCTCCTTTGAGCTCCATCTTCAGGTCCTCTCCATCCACATCTCCTATTACTTCCTCCAGCTTCCTGCAGCAACCATCAAGTTTCCCTGTCTGAATGGTGCCTCTCAATGACTTGGATGAGTAAAGGAATCCATAGAGGTCAAAGAAGACCTCCATGTTCGAGAATCTTTCTGTTAAAGTGGTTCTGGCTGTGTCCACTAGATGGAGAAAAAACTCTTTTGAAGAGCTCCTCTGGAGTAGACATATCCTCATCTCTTCCCTCATAATCAAACTGCCTCTTCCTTTTTCTCTGTCGCACAACAGGCCAGCTCATCTCCACCTCCATCTTTTCTGCCACTTCCCTGGCATCTACTTGTGCAGAATTAAAGCCACACTCCCTATATTCTTCCAGATAGTCTGCCACTGCCATGACCTCTCTCCTTACTGTCTCAATAGACACACTGGGGCTCTGCAAGATTTTACTGACACGGTATATGTGGTATAACACATTGTACCAAACAAAGGTGCTCACCATGAATGACCACTTCATCATGTTGTCCTTGAGGCTGTCAGCAGTGGAGGCGCATTCCCAGAGAAATGGTTGAGGACTTTGCAGCATCCCCCACCACCAGGTTTAAGGTGTGGCTGCCACTTGGCACACACAGTGCTTTGGGGTTGAGTTGCAGCATCCTCGCCTGGACACCCTGTGTTTTGCCTTGCATGTTGCTGCCGTTATCATAAGACTGGCCTCGGCAGTTGGAGAGGTCCAACCCCAATTTTTCCAGGTGTCCCAGAAACAGCTGCAGAAGACCTTGGCCAGTGGTGTCATCTGCCAGAAGAAATCCCATGAAGTGCTCATGGATAGAAACACCCTTTGTGAGCTCACAGTTGACAATTCGCAGCAGCACTGATAGCTGCTCATTGTGGCTTACATCTGGAGTGCAGTCCATGATGACTGCATAGTATTTGGCCCTCCTCACGCGCTCCACTATAGCATCAGTGGTGCACTGGGCAACAAGGCATATCAATTCATTCTGTATGCGTTTGCTCAGGTAGGTATCAGCAATCTGTTTCTCTTTAATTTTCCAGAGATGCTCCTTCATCACAGGGTCAAATTTGGCCATTAACTGTACTTGCCCCAGGAAATTTCCATTCCCATGCTCTAACAACTTCTCCCTGTGCCCTCTAAAGGCCAGATTATGCTGAGCTAGATGGCAAACGATAGCAAGCAATCTTTTCATCACTTCTTTGCATCTAATGACTTCAGCATTGATGAGATTCTGTGCCCCCTGATCTATAGCTTTGCCACTTTGAAGGCGTGCATTTAGTGTGTGCCAGGCATCCATATTCTTCACGTGTTCAGCAGACCTCTCGTGGTACTTGAGGTGAGCCTGGAGATTTTTCCACAGATTAAAGCCGCTGGTGGAGCTCAGCTGTGTATCTCCCTTGCCAAAAAGGTGGCAACAAAAACACATTGCTGCGTCCTCCACCTTGCTGTACACTAGCCACGTCCTACTTATCCTTTCTCCATTTTTCATCTGCATATAGTAGTTCGCAGTTGTGAAGCGCCGACCCTTTGCATTTTTTGGGAATTCTGACTGTTGCTGCTCTTTTAACCAATTTGCACCGTTCCCTGTCATTGACTACTGTGGGCCACAAACCCGGGTCATCACTTAGAGCATCCCTTTCTTCTGGGTGGTCAGAATCAGAAACGGCAGCAGTAGGCCTGCTCACCGCATCCTCCACGGCATTTTCGTCATCTTTGTCATCAGTGCACGATGCTTTTAGCTCCTCTCCTCCTCCTCCTGCTGCATCAACAGCCGGGCCCGGCGGCACCTCCTCCCCCCCTCCCCCTCCACCAAAACATTTGTGTCCGGTGGTGTTGTCACGCTAAAAAAGCTTGTTAATTTTGGGAGAGCATCTGTTTTTAGTTTAGCCTCTTCCTTCTTTTTTCTTTTTGTAGCGCCACTTGGGTAGTGTTGCTTCATGTTGCTAATGTTGCTAAGTTCACGTCTTTGCTCATGAGTCACAACAACTGCATGGATGGAATATTCCATTTTAACGCGAAAGAGAGGGGGTGTGCACGTAATCTGTATTTTTTTGTAATTTATTCTGTTGTTCTTCTTTCCAATTTAAACATACAAAAATCACCAATTAAGAAAAAAATCAACATTTATCTGTGAATTACTGTCCAAAGGGCCCCAATTACCAGCTAGGCCTATGGGAAGTTTGCAGCTCCCAGTCAGGAGTGGCCCCTACAGTTGGAGGGGCCCAAGGCCGTTGCCTAGCAACGCCTCTATGCAAAGACCGGGCCTGGTCATGGTTGCTATGGTGGTTGCTATCGACCGCCCCCTCTAATCCTTACATGGCTCTAAAAACCACGCGGCAAAGGAGCTGCCGTAAATTGTGTTGTTTTTGTCGTAAACTGGGGTCCGACGGTTAAAAAATAGACAGATATTCCGAGGTGTCCTTAAAAGGCAGCTTGGATGTTTTTATTTTCTGCAGTTTAGACTTCTTCTATAACCTATTTTTGAAAGCAAAACACCAAGTTCATTGATTTAACGAGGCAGGGTTATTTGAAACAATTTATTCAATAAATATTTGTGAGAGGTCATTCCTTCTCCTGAGTTTGCTTCCTATTTATGTCTAGTGTACACCCCTACTGTCCAAAAGCATCCCCCCCCCCCTCCCCATATAGATTTGGAGAGTTGTTGCCACGTCCCAGTGGTGGAAGTATCATATAATATGAATGAGGGCATTCAATTATACTACAATGATCAATTAGGAGGCCGAAGCCCTAAAGGAAGTGATGCAATAGGTGACTGAGGCGAGAACATTTAAGTAAACTGTACCTTGGGGTCTCTTATATATCAAAGGGGGTTTCAAAGGACGCATATACGCTTCAACCTGTGGCTCCAGCCCTACAGGAAATGACTCATCAAGTGCTCCATTTCGTTGCACCTGCACCCAGCGGCTCGCTTGCAAGATTTTGGCCTGAAGTTCTTCCCAGACCTATACCCTAACAGTCCAACATGCATATCTGAGAATCAGGCCTCTCTTCAATAATGACAAAATGTTATGAGAGAAATACAGATTCACTTTTTGTTATCTCATAAGCGGCGTGGTGCCGGCTCCTTTTGACCTTTTGACCCCAGACTTCAAAGACGTGGCCACAGGCCAGCTGTGTCTACACACATTAAGCCACAAATGTACACCTCCATCCCGCAAAAAATGGGGCCTAGAAACTAACCTCTGTCTTATGTACAGTGACTGTACTGTTGGAGGTCACGCCCCTTTTCCGGCCTTTTCGAGATAGCTAGAGATGCTAAAATGTTTACACACATTTCCCGGGGCCCCGAGAACGACATATCCAAGATTTGTAGTTCTAGCCCATAGAGAAAAAAAGTTTTCCCAAATGGACTGTCATTTGGACAAAGCCCCTTCAGAAGTGTTGCCTGCGAGACCTAATGGTTCAGAATGTGGTGGAAAAACAGTTTTTGAGATAGGAAGGTCCTACCGTCCTGAAATTTGAATACCATATTCTAGGGCCTAACTGGGACCCCCGCACCGAAACTTGGCCCGGTCGGACCCCGAGTGCAGGAAGGGGGGGCCTGGACTTTCATAATCTTCGCTCGGTGAATGTAAAGGATGTTTGGTCGGATGTTATGACGAAGAATCATAATGTGAATGGGAATATTCTATTAATGTCTTGATATCATCTTTCGTCTCAACACTTCTGCTGCAGCCGCTTAAAGTCTCACTCCGAGAACCTTAAAATATGAATCAATCCATTAGAAGTATGACAATATCTTCCCGGTCGTGCAACAGGGCAAACAAGGTGTCCTTTGACATCTACGTTTCGAGACGATTGCAACAGTGCCACACATGATCATATTTGAATATGTTTCGGGGTAGTAATTAGCTGTCGATTTTGGAGGCCTTTATCAATAATGACCAGCTATAGATTTGCTTCCCGATGGAGATTTTTGACAAATTACATGTTAATTAGCATCTACACGTTAAGCTGAGTCCAATGAGATCAAGCTCGCCCTCTTGCTACACCGAGATCATGTCCTAGACCTAGGTGTACCATGTAACATACATGTTACCATTAGCTAGAGTGTCATGCTTGGTGTCATTGGACTCAGCTCAACGTGTAGATGCTAAATAACATGTCATTTGTCACAATTTTTTCTCAGGAAGCAAATCAATAGCTTTATATAATTTCGACAGCTAATTACTACCATTAAACATGTTCGAATATGCTCATGTGTGGCACCGTTGCAATCGCCTGGAAGCGTAGATGTTGAAGGACACCTTGTTCGTCCTACGCCACCGGGAAGATATTTACATGCTTCTGATTGACTAATGAATTGATTCAGCTATTCCCCCAGAAGTCTGGGGTCAAAAGGTCAAAAGGAGACGGCACCAGCCCCGTTGAAAAAAATAGAATACCACCCAACACACTCAGGAGATTAATGATATTTAAATTATTATGACCATGAAGTCTTTATTTGCATGGGTTTACATTTCGTTCTGTGTAGCATGGAAAAATCTGAGAAACACTCCCATTCAGAATGCATTGGTTTACATTTCGTTCTTTGGAAAACGGTTCTTTAGTAATAATATTTGAGGGAATATTTTTTTGTTGTTGTTTTAGCAGCGAAATGCACCGTGTGCGTGTGTGTGTGTGTGTGTGTGTGGGTGTGTGTGTGTCTGTGCGTGCGTGTGCGTGTGTGTGCTTGCGTGTGTGTGCGTGCGTGTGTGTGTATAACACGCTTTTTTATGTTGAAATGTAATCCAGTGTTCACGAAACGTACACTGTCAACGTATGCTTTTGGGATGGGCCGCGGGGGATTCTGGGAATTGGGGTTGTCAGTTGACAAAAGGGGCTTTTGTTATCTTGTTTTGTTGTTAGGATTAAGTGGGGTTAATGGGTTCGGGATGTTATGTGGTTGTGTGTTGTTCTATTAACATTGTTCGTGTGTTCATTGTTGTCGACACCGTCACCGAGAGTGACGTGACCATCGTTTCCTGCAGCTGTTCCGTGTTGAAGTCTCGTTCAATAAAAACCAACTCTCGTTGTCGAGCGTGCCCCCCCCCCCTTACAAACGTGTCTCCCCCCCCCCTCAACAAACGTGTCGCCCCCCCCCCCCCCCCCCCCCCCCCCCCCCGGTCAACAACAGTCTACCTCCCCCCCCCCCCTAAACAATCGTGTCCACAATTTGCTGCGAAAGCTGTGAAACCCGAACCCCGAAACCCGCCTCCACAGCGGCACACGTGGATACTGTGGGTATAACACGCTATTTTTTACGTTGAAATGCTACGTATCCAGTGTTCATGGAAACGTACACCGTCAACGTTTTTTCTTGGCGACTGGGTTGAAATAGCACTTTGATTGGTTTAGGATTCAGACAATGAGGCCCAGTGAAACAGCAGAGCTAGGAGAGTAGAGCAAGGTTGCATATCAAAAATTGGCAAAAATATGACTAAGGCGATTATGCTATGAGGCGATCGATATTGATTATGCTATGAGGCTAATGGTATAGATCAGGGATGGGCAACTGGTGGCCCGCGGGCCGCATACGGCCCGCATCCTCACGCAGTCAGAATATAATTTTTATTTAAAAAATAAATAAATAATGAATCGAGTTGCAGAAAAATTGGTTAAGAAAGAAGAAAGCAGAGCATCTGTTCATAGAATTCAAAGGCAAACCCATGTGTCTAGTTCGCTTAGAAACGATATCAGTCATGAAAGATTTCCACTTAAGTCGCCACTACAACTACTATAACTGCCCTGAAGTGAATATCATGCTTGCTGGGTTTGAGTTCATTGAGTTGTTGCACATAATGTTGGGCCACTGTTTTTCAGTTTTATGACATCATTGAATGATGATGTATGTGAGCCCTTTGCACTGATCAAAATACTAACCAATCATGTGGCTGTTTGAACATGGAAAACATGAAATGAATGTATGTTGGTTCAATCAATAGGCTATGAATCTGGAAGATTTTGAAGGTAGTGGCCATCCCCAAAATGCACCAGAATACAGGAAATCCTATCCAACAAATTCAAAAATGTGTAGCTTCTCTCAGTCTGTGTCTAGTTGAAGTGCACAGTCACATGACCCTCTGATGGTGAAGATGAAGAATTGTGGCCCTCTTTATCATGAAAGTTGCCCCCCCTAGATTATGCTTTGAGGCTAATGATATTGATTATGCTATGAGGCTAACAACATTGATTATGCTATGAGGCTAACGATATCAATTAAGCTATGAGGCTAACAATATCAATTATGCTAGGAGGCTAACAATATTGATTATGCTATGAAGCCAACGATAAGCTACCTCTTATTTCTTAAGGACGTATTAGGCTTATGGAGGCTCTTTTGCTTGATAAACTTAACTTTTTCGGGGGGTATGTCAATAATGCCTCAGTACTACTTTGCTAAGGCTTGCTCCTGACTGCTGATAGCCAAGGTCAATATGCTAACACACACGTGTGCCCCTAAGCTAGTCTTCAGAATAATAATAAAGGTGCACGGTTTAGAATTCAGCAGCTTTGAGCAGAATGGACGGGGTAGCATTGTGATAAAATATTCATTCGAATAAAGTTTGTGTGTTTGCGTATATGTGTGTCTGTGTATACGTGTGTTTATATGGTTGTGTGTTTGCCAAAGTTTTCCTTCAGTATTACTCAAGGCTTTTGTTTTGAGTACTTTCAGGTCTCCTTGGCTAGCATTAGTGTGCATCGCGTTCTGCAGTCTGAACACACACACAGGGGCACACACACATACACACAGAGAGACATACACACACACACGCACACACACAGACACACACATAAACACATCTCTGAGTGCAAACACAATGTCGCAATAATTTTCCCCCGTGTGTGACCCTTGTGTCTGAATAAAATGATGGAAATGTGCTTTTGTCGCCGTGGCGCTGACATAAACAACATCAAATGGCGCCCAAAACAACACTGTACGAGACGCGGCAAAGCATTAAGGTAGTTTCCCCATCAGTTATGCCCTCTCTCTCTCTCTCTCTCTCTCTCTCTCTCTCTCTCTCTCTCTCTCTCTCTCTCTCTCTCTCTCTCTCTCTCAGCCACTGTATTTCTTATTCTCTCTCTCTCTCTCTCTCTCTCTCTCTCTCTCTCTCTCTCTCTCTCTCTCTCTCTGTCTGTCTCTCAGTCTCTCTTCCTCTCTCTCCCTCTGTGTCTTGTCTCTCTCTCTCAGTCTATGTATATATATATATATTTAATATATATGTAATATATATATATATATATATATATATATATATATATATATATATATATTAGAGTCTCTCTCTGTCTCTCAGTCTCTCTCTGTCTCTCTCTCTTCGTCTCTGTCTCTTTTCTCTCTCTTTCTCTCAGTCTATAGATATCTAAGAGCCCCTCTCTTCACCTGACAGGGAGCTAAACACTGTTTGTGGTTCCAACTGACAGAACCCTGATAAATGTTGTCTAATACACCCAGAGCACAACCCCATTCCCCCGTTCCCACACAGGAATCGATGAATCCCATTCCCCTTATCGCCATGGTAAAGAGTTTTCTGAGGAATGTCGGAAAAGGATTCCACACACCAGACTTGTAACGGGGGCGTTTGGCAGGACCCAAGTGCACAGACTGACGACGAGTGTAGAACGGTTTCAAGAGTTTATTCAGATGCAGGATCGGCAGGCAGAGAGTAGTCAGCAGGCAGAGGTCGGCAACGGGAGGGCAGAGATTAGAGAACAGGCAGGGATCAGAGACCAGGCAGAATCGGAGGTGGGTCAGGATTCGAAGTCGTGGGAAAGCACTGTGAAACAAAAGAGACAAACTGGCAGGGAATGTTTGGAAGGAGAGGACTGATATAGGGGGAGCACAGATGAAGGTGGTTGGGTCAATTAGGAGAGATCAGGGTGGCAGGCAGGTGAATGGGAAAACCAGGGACGGATCATGACAGTACCCCCCCCGGCAAGGGATGGCTCCAGACGTCCTAGATCAAACCGGGAGAGTGGAGGGGGTCTGAAGGAGGGTAAAAATTCCTCCAAGGCATCGTAGACTGCGTCCTCCGTAGAGGAGGAAGCGATACCGGAGTTCCCTCTTCCCGAGAGGCCGGAAGGGCCACTCGCCGGTGGAACAATAGCGGACGGACGGGAGGGCGGAGCAGGTTGTTCGGGATGTGACCGGTGGAAGTCAGAGATAAGACGGGGGTCCATGGCGAAGCGAGCTGGGATCCAGGAGCGCTCCTCCGGGCCGTACCCCTCCCAGTCCACCAGATACTGGACCCCATGTCCATGGCGGCGGGAGCGGAGGAGACGCCGGACAGTGAACACCGGACCACCGTCAACGAGCTGAGGGGGAGGAGGGGGCGGCACCGGAGGAGCCAGAGGGCTTTCCTGGACAGGTTTGACCCTGGAGACATGGAAGGTTGGTTGGACCCTCATGGAACGAGGAAGCTGGAGATGTACCGCCTCAGAGTTTATGATGCAGATTATGGGGAATGGTCCTACAAACCTGGGAGCCAGCTTTCGACTCTCAACTTTGAGAGGTAGGTCCCGGGTGGAGAGCCAGA
The DNA here is from genome assembly GCF_902167405.1 of Gadus morhua. NCBI lineage: Eukaryota > Metazoa > Chordata > Actinopteri > Gadiformes > Gadidae > Gadus > Gadus morhua. The sequence continues at coordinate 5,941,468 of NC_044054.1, forward strand.
CCTTCTGACCAAGCTGGTAGGCAGGAGCCGGCGTGCGGTGCTTGTTGGCAGCAGAAGCGTGGCGATCTGCAGCCTTGGTGAGAGCTGTGCGCGCCAGGGTCCAGGTACGTCGACAACGACGGATCAGGGCTTGGACCGAGGGGCAGGAAGACTCCTTCTCCAGGTCGGGGAATAGGGGTGGCAGGTAACCGTAGGCGCACTGAAAGGGAGAGAGACCGGCGGATGAACAGGTGAGGGTGTTATGCGCATATTCTACCCATACCAGTTGGGCGGACCAGGAAGCCGGTTTGCGGTTCACCAATCATCGAAGGTTGGTCTCCAGGTCCTGATTGGCTCTCTCGGTCTGTCCATTTGACTGGGGATGGAAGCCGGAAGATAGACTGACGGTAGCCCCGACTAGACTGCAGAATTCCCTCCAGAAAACTGAGGTGAACTGGGGCCCCCGGTCAGAGACGACATCGGTGGGTAACCCATGGAGGCGGAAGACGTGGTGGGGGAGCAGGTCCGCAGTCTCTCTGGCAGAGGGGAGTTTAGTAAGGGGGATGAAATGGGCCAACTTACTAAACCGATCTACAAGGGTGAGGACGACAAGGGTGTGGCCCTTGGTCGCAGGAAGGCCGATCACGAATTCCAGAGAGATGTGCGACCAGGGACGATGGGGAATGGGCAAGGGGTTCAGGAGGCCGGCAGGTGGGCGGCGAGAGGTCTTACTCTGGTTACACACAGGGCATGCGTTGTCGAAGGCGCCTCTGTCAGTAACGGCCACCTGAAGCGCCGCTGCAGGAAGTCCAGGGTCAGCTGGATGCCAGGATGGCAGGTGAGACGGGAAGCATGACCCTACTGGAGCACGTCTGAGCAAAGGGATTAAGAGAGGCGGCCCTCACCCTCTCCTCTATCTCCCAGGTGACCGAAGCAACAAGGCAGGAGTGTGAAATAATGGTGGAGGTTTCAGTCGGCTCATCGGGGTACTCGGGGAACTGTCGGGATAGCGCATCTGGTTCTGTGCTACGAGAGCCAGGGCGATAGGACAAGGTGAAGTTAAATCGATCGAGAAACAATGACCAGTGGGCCTGTCTGGTGGTTCGTATATACTCGAGATTTCGGTGATCGGTCCAAACTAAGAACGGAAGCCTGGTTCCCTCTAGCCAGTGCCGCCACCCCTCCAAGGCCAGCTTCACCGCCAGAAGCTCCCTGTTGCCAATGTCGTAATTTCTCTCCGAGGGGGTTAGGCGGTGAGAGAAAAAGGCACAGGGGTGGATCTTCTGGTCGGAGGATGAACGCTGGGAGAGGATCCCCCCTACTCCCACACCAGATGAGTCCACCTCTACAATGAACTGACGTTCTAGTTCGGGGATCTGGAGGATGGGGGCGGTGGTGAAGCGGGTCTTGAGGGTGTCGAAAGACTCTTGTTCAGCGTCAGACCAACGGAAAGGGACCTTGACCGTGGCCCAGGAGGTCACAGCAGAGACCTTGGCTTGATCCATCTATAGGCTGTCCTTCGCGATAATATAACCAAGGAAGGAGACGGAGGGAGCATGGAACTCGCACTTCTTCGCTTTGACGAACAAGGAATTGTCCAGGAGGCGGCGGAGAACCGAGCGGACGTGGGTGACGTGTTCCGCGAGATTGCGGGAGAAAATCAGGATATCATCCAGATAAAAAAAAAAAAACTTGTCTAACATGTCCCGCAGCAGGTCGTTGACTAGCGCTTGAAAGACTGCCGAAGCCGAAGGACATCACGAGGTACTCGTAATGTCCCTTTGGTGTGTTGAAGGCCGTCTTCCACTCTTCTCCCTCTCTGATACGGACCAGGTGGTAGGCATTCCTCAGGTCGAGTTTGGTGAAGACCGTTGCCCCCTGGAGCAGCTCAAAGGCAGAGGAGAGTAGTGGAAGGGGATAGCGGTTCTCCACCGTAATGTTGTTCAGACCTCGATAATCGATGCAGGATCTCAGGGACTTGCCCTTCTTGCCCACGAAGAATAACCCGTGCCCAGCCGGCGACGAGGAGGGTCGGATGATCCCTGGGGCTAGGGAACCCAGGATATAGTCCTCCATGGACTCTCGCTCGGGAGCAGAGAGGGAGTACAAGCGTCCCTTGGGGGGTGAATTGCCCGGAAGTAGGTCAATGGCACAATCGTAGGGAGGGTGAGGAGGCAAGGACGTGGCCCTGGCCTTATTGAAGGCTTCTCTGAGGTCCTGGTAAATGTCAGGAGAATAGTTTCTCTGGATGGAGTCCCAGCCGTAGAGCGAGGGACCGATCCATGATAATCTCGTCTGCGCTAGAATCGACAGGGGCGGTTATGCGATGGGAACCGGAGGGCAACAGGAGCTCACCGGAGAGAGTGGGTCTTGTTGATGAGGCAGAGTCTGTGACGGAGCTCACCAGTATGCATCTGGTTACTGGTGAACTCTGGCTTTTACCAGGCATTGATAGGCGAAGTGTCCAGGCTGGCCGCAGTACAGACAGAGGTCCTGCCTCTGTCTTCTCTCCTTCTCCTCCGGAGAAAGACGGGTGCAGCCCAGCTGCATTGGCTCCGGACTACCCATTCTCAGGGGGAACTCCTGAGCTCTTCAGCAAAGGAGCGGAAGGAGCGGCAGGTAGAGGTCCCTCTCTGCCACTCAGCGGTGCCCAAAAGACGCGCCCGTCCGGAGAGAAGATTTACGGCGTAAGCCACCCGGGCCTCTTCGGAGGCGAAAGTGAGGGGCTGAAGGGCGAAGATAATTGCGCAATTGCACAGGAAGGCGTTGCAGGTGGTAGGGTCGCCATCGTAACGTTCGGGGACTCCTACACTAGGCTCCCGGGGTAGAGAGGCCGGAGTCTCGGTCGCCGCTGGATCAGGAGGTGGAGCGGTGGCGCCGGTCTCTACGTTCGCCAATTCCTGGCAGATCTGTGTCAGGTCATGCCGTCCCTGAGCCGTGGCGGCTATCACATGCTGTAGTGCGCTCTCCAACCGGGAGATGCGGTCGTCCGTCTGGGCTGGGTCCATCGTTGGCCAGATTGTTCTGTGACGGGGGCGTTTGGCAGTACCCAAGTGCACAGACTGACCACGAGCGTAGAACGGTTTCAAGAGTTTATTCAGATGCTGGATCGGCAGGCAGAGAGTAGTCAGCAGGAAGAGGTCAGCAACGGGAGGGCAGATGGGCAGTAGGGAACGGGTGAACAGACAGACCGACAGGGACGAGACGGCGATCGGAGGTCAGGCAGGCTAAGGGTCGGAAGCAGGAGAGGCAGGCCGGTTGATCAGGAGTCGGGAGCAGAGTAGCAGACAGACCAACAGGGGCTGGGCGGCAGGGAGGATAGTCAGGCAGGCAGGGACCAGAGAACAGGCAGGATAGTCAGACAGGCAGGGATCAGAGACCAGGCAGGATCGGAGGTGGGTCAGGATTCGAAGTCACGGGAAAGCACTTCAAAACACAAGAGACAATCTGGCAGGGAATGGTTGGAAGGAGAGGTCTGATATAGGGGGAGCACAGATGAAGGTGGTTGGGTCTATTAGGAGAGATCAGGGTGGCAGGCAGGTGAATTGGAAAACCAGGGACGGATCATGACAAGACTCTATCGTCGATGCGTCATTGCTAGAGTGTGTATTTGTGCGTTTGTGTGTGTGTGCACTTTGAGTCTGCCTCATGTATTTATAGTGCTCTGTGAATTAAGTTGCCTTGCCTTGCCTTGTGTGTGTGTTTGTGGGCCAGTGTATAGTCGTGTGTATGCGTGTCTGTATATTTGTGTGTTTGTGTGCCTGCATGTGTGTGATAGATTTCAGCGTATTTCAATGCTGTTCTCATCCACACTTTTTTTCGTCGTTGTAGTAATTCTTGAAGTGGAAATCAAGGCAGCTTGACAGGTTGGATCAGAGGGTCGACTCGATGGTTCATTTGAGGATCTAATACAGAAAGGTACAGACACAGGCGGAATAATCTATAGGGTAGGGGGGTGAGGAGCAGTCTCCAGACGTGCTCCTTGGCTGTCGATACCTCTTCTCCCCGAAAGGTTTGGGGCGAGTTTTGTACTAAAGAAAGCGTGAATCCCACAATAACAGATGCATCTCTACCTTGTAGGTATATGGCCCTGGTTTTTACCTAGTGTGTCTGTGTGTCTTCGTCTCATCACAACAACCGGAGCATCGACATTCCCGCTCTACATCCCGAGGCTTTGTCGGCCGGAACACTTTCACTGATTCTATTTGCGATCATAGGCTTTTGCGCTATCTTCGGTTTGCGAAATGTTACGATTCCCCGAAATCAATATATTAAACCGAATCAGGCATCGGTGTCAAAGAGGTGTCAGAGTGATATCAAGCAATCTTTTGACCCATAAGTCATTCTTTCATATGTTTTAGGTGTGTGTGTGTGTTTGTGTGGGTGTTTATTTGTCTGAGAGAGACAGAGAGCATGTGTATCTGTAAGAGAGAGTGAGGGAGAGGTATAGGGAGAGAGAGAGAGAGAGAGAGAGAGAGAGAGAGAGAGAGAGAGAGAGAGAGAGAGAGAGAGAGAGAGAGAGAGAGAGAGAGAGAGAGAGAGAGAGAGAGAGAAAGGGAGAGCGATAGAGAGAGACATACACACAGGGAGAGAGAGAGAGAGTGAGAGAGACCCTAACTGTAAAGTCGCCGAGTGCTGACATTATCAAACAACGATTCTCTTCTCTTAACATCCATCACCTTTATCACTTCAATCAATGTGTCCATTCCATAATATCAAGGCTGTTATTTATAACAAAGATAGGTATATTGAACCGGACCTTATAATGAGGCTATAAATATATAGCATGTACTGGCACTTAAAAATACTACTTCGCATTGTGTAGCGTCTTACCCTAGCTATCTGTGTCTACGGGGAATGGGTTAACCTAGTTCGTGCTTGGCATTGGTTCTGAACATCCTAACTGTACCCACAGAGATATACTTTAGTTTATCTTTCTCCAAATAAATGGTCTTATTGTAACTCGCTTTGGATAAAGCATCTGCTAAACGCCCAGAAGGTAAATGTAATGTGAATACATATGCTATAGCTCTAGCGGTTGGGTGTTTTAAATCCAAATGAGCCTGCCGGTGGCAGGATATTTATACAAAGACTATTTTTCCATACATTGTAATTTATTAATGCCTGGTATTAAATTAAACCGTTAGCGAGAGGCGTGACTAATGCTGCTCTAATATGGCTGGGGATTAATGGTGTGTGCTGAGTTACAGTGGGGATAGATGATTAGTCCACTGAGTCGTTCGCTAGCGTTATCATAGCGTGGGCTTGTTTATGCTGCACTAAGCTACGAGAAGCTGCGGACATCTATTCTCCCAGGGAGGTAAACTCAGAATGAGGCTATTTAGGCTATTTGCATTGGCAGAAAAACAAGTTTGAACAGCTGTTTACATTGCACAATCAACCCCAATTCCCCGATTTGTTATTTCCCTGTTTAGCTTATTATTATTTTTTGTGTGGGCGTGTGTTTGTGTGTTTTTTTATGTTTTGGGTTTCATTATAAAATATGAAAAATGTGTCAATGTTGACATAACAAGTTCCTGCATAAGGTTTCTTACACGTGGAATGTCATTGTCATGACTGGATCACCCACCTGTCAGTCAAGCTCCTGGTCCCGCCCCCTGGTGGTTTGAAATAATGAGATGCAGACGCAGGTACAACATGCCAATTGTTACGCACTGAGGAAGAGACAACCAGGGTCTGAGAGAATTTCTTCCTCTCACCCCAAAGAGATTTTATAATTCCGCTCATATTAATCTAATGTTGAGGTTGACGCCATCGATATATATTGTAGCACAGAGGAGAGCGAGATTGAGTCATTCTGTTGTCGCTTGTCGGTGGCAAAGCCCTGTGTTACCATGTAACAGCGTATGTGTGTGCGTGTGTGTGTGTGTATGTGCGTAAGTTAGAGAGCATGTGTCTAAGTGTGTGTTTGTGTCTTTGTCTGAGTTCGAGGGAGACAGACCGCATTTGTGTTTGTGTTTCTGTTTTTGTGTGTCTGAGAGAGAGAGAGAGAGAGAGAGAGAGAGAGAGAGAGAGAGAGAGAGAGAGGTACCCCATGTGTACAGAGACCACAGAGCATGTGTGCATGAAAGGTGCTGTTCTGTTTCTTCAGTCGGTTAATCTGTCATGGAAACACTGTATGCAGTAGTGTGAGGTCAGCTGTGAACACACTGCCTTAGCGCAGTGTTTCTCAAACTGTGGTACGTGACTTTCAATGAGTATGTTTGTCAGAAGAAAGAGAAACAACAATATTTCGCTGGCAGTACAGTGCCTTAGCGCTACCACTGGTGGTACGGGAACCACCGCTTCAGAACCAACCCGCTCTACCTCCTGAGCCAAACACGTTAACATCGAGATCTTCCCGGTTGAAAGAGAGAGGGTGGAATAATATATATTTATTATTAAAAATATATTCTTCTTCAAGCTATCTTTTTTGCATACAGGGAATGGGTTAAATAGAGATTGTTAGCGCTTGGCACTTGGTTCTAGGAACATAACTGTACCGACAGCGAGATATTATTGTTTCTCTTTCTTCTGACAAATGGACTTCATTCTTAGAATCTTTGGATAAAAGCTTCTGCTAAACGCCCTGAATGTAAATAAAAATGTAGACATCACACTGAATATTCTGCATTTTATTTTTATCTTCCGACCTCTCCTTCCCTTCGAAAATTCCAGAAGTATAGAATGCTTTATCCTCCATTTTGAATTCAAACCCTGTCTTTTGAACGTGAACCCTTTTTCGAGTCATTTACCGGCTTACATTCAGTCACTGTGTGTGTGTTAAAGTACCGCATGACAGTTTCAAGGCCGCTAGCTTGCCAATACTACGCTAAATGTCATGCGGTGAGTCATATTCTAAAGAGACGTCTTTCTCGAAGGTGGCCTTAAAACACGACCCTGTCAACGCAAGGCTTTCTCCACAAGTGATGTTCCCTCTCTCATAGTGATGGTTTAAAGACGCAGAGCAAAGCGGCATTGATGAATTGATGAATACTAGGATGTCAGAGAGGGGGAGACAGAGAATGGGAGGGAGAGAGAGAGAGAGAGAGATGGAGAGGGAGGGAGAGAGGGGGGCCAGAAGGAGGGGAGAGAGAGAGAGGGAGGGGGGAAGAGAAAGAGAGCGGGGGGAGAGAGAGGGAAGGAGAGATGGAAAGGAGGGGGGGAGAGAGAGCGAGCGAGAACAAGAAAGGGAGCGAGAGCAAGTGAGAGAGACAGCCTACTGCTCATCTCCATAAACTGTCTATTCTTTATCGCCAAGTGTTGAAAGTACATCAGAGATGCACAGGGAGCACTCTGAACGCTGTATCTCGGCAAAGCACACGTTGTATAAGGTGTAAGTGGGGGAGAGAGAGAGAGAGAGAGATGTTGTATTTGGTGTAAGTGGGTGTCCTGATGTCTCAATACCATCTCACTGCGGAGAGAGAGACAGACAGCTGAACTCTTTTTAAAAGGTTTTGTGCATGTTTTTGTGCATGTTTTTGTGTGTGCGTGCGTCTGTGAGCATGTGCGTGTCAGACAGTGGATCAGTCACTTTAAAAGCTGTGTGTGTGCGTGCGTGTGTGTGAACTTCTGTGTGTGTGTGCATGTGGGCGCGTGTGTGCATGTGTCTCAGCGATGCATCAGAGCTACCTCCCAACAATCACAACCTCTCAGCTGCAACACAATCTAAGAGTCCATTCCAGTCGCACACATGCACACACATTTTTCGCGTATGTTTTCGTCTTGGGACAAATACATGCACACACACACAAACACACTTATTACTCCACACACACACACACACACACACACACACACACACACACACACACACACACACACACTTATTACACCACACACACAAAAAATATTTTGCGTGTTTGTTTATTGACTTACATTTTCCTAATTTTTATTTCTTCAACTTGGGGGGTACAGGCCTGGCTCGGTACAGGCGCAGCTAATGGCTCGGTAATGTTATTGTTGCACATTACGTGTCTGCAAATCCGAACACACACACACACACACACACACACACACACACAAGAACACACAGGCACACACAAACACACATATTACTCCAGATGCACACACACGTATTATTCCACACACACACATACACACAAACACACACGCACAGGCACACACAAACTCACCCATCCACACACACACACCCATCCACACACACACACACACACACACACACACACACACACACACACACACACACACACTCACCCATCCACATACGCACACACACACACACACACACACACACACACACACACACACACACACACACAAACAATAACTAACGTTATTGTTATTGTAATTAGCTTTGTGGTGCGCGTCTGCAAATCCAAACGCTTAGCACTCCCTGGAAGACAAGCAGAAATTAGAGTCACCACATTTATCCAACTTTGCATTACAAGGTGCTCAACAATACAATGGAAGTAAAACAGTAAAATATGACAATGCAATTAAAAACAGCACAACAATGCAATGAGAATACAACAATACCTTGACAGTAAAACAATAAAATCCAACAATACAATGATAAAAACTAAAAAAATACAATAAAAGTCCAACAATACATGAAAAAAAAAAAAAAAAAAAAAAAGATAATTCATCAATACAGTAACAATACGACAATTAAATTAGACAATTCAATGACCTTTTGGCGCTGTACTTGCCTTGCCTTGTCCTCACTGGACACCAGACAATCATGGACTTATCCTCCACACCTGTGGTCATGACTGTATATTCCCTCTGCTTCATGCTGTGGCTGTGTCTCGATTCAGGGGATGCATCCTTCGAAGGGTGCATTCGAAGGGCGATTGCGTCACTACGACGCGTCAAGGCTGTCCCATTTCGAAGGCTCCTTCAAATGGGGCCGACAAATGCAGCCTTCTTTTCCCGGATTTGGAGGATCCACCGTATGGATCCTTCACGGCGTGAAGGAGAAATGGCGTCAGAGAGAGCAGAAGCAGCAGTTGCAGCAAATTACATATTCAATGACAAAACTATGTACATTTCTTTTATTATTTTAAAATAAAGTTGGGAATATTTTAAATTTGTAACTTTAATGTCAAAGTTCAATTTCATTAACATGAGCCATATAACGTTCGACTAATTAACGT